>NC_056725.1:507684454-507809454 GCF_019279795.1 Protopterus annectens | reverse complement strand
AAATTTAAAAACTGCTTGAAAGAGAGTCATCCAAGAAATCCTACCAGACCAGATAGGATCCATATTTTACTCAAGGTTCTTTTTAGTGCCAAAAAAGACAAGTTACTGGAGACCGATTCTGGATCTCCACATTCTAAACAAATTTGTTCAACAGTCCAAATTCTGTATGGTCATGGTTTAGTCAATACTTCCCTTTTTAGAGGAAAATGATTGGATGTGCTCTATAGACCTTCAAGACCGTATTACCACAAAAAAATGTACAAATGCTCAAGAAGGGTTTCTCTGCTTCTGGCTAGAAGCCAGTCACTGTCAGTTCAGGGTTTTGCACTTTGGTCTTACCACAGCCTCCACGGTAATCACCAAATGTATGGCAGCAGTAACAGCTCACTTGAGACTGCACAGATTCTCGGTATTTCCATAGTTAGATGACTGGCTCATCATCGCTTCCACTAGACATCTATTGCTTCAGGTGGCAGAATTCACCCTGCAATTGTTACTGCACGTAGGTATCATGGTCAACCGTACACAGTCTGAACTGATCCCCTCTCAGGATATGGAATTTATCGGAGCTGATCTCAACACTCTCTCTTGTGTGGTACCTCCCCACAGGCTACAGAAAATAAAACCTCAAGTTCATTCTCTCCTGTGCTCAAAGTACCAGCCCTGCTAGTGCTTCAAGCATTAGGGTCCATGGCAGTGGCGATCACTCTGGTCCCATTTGCGACCTATCCCCTGTGTCGAGAAGCCCTCTGAGTATGGCAGTGGGCCACTGCCTCCAACTTCTTTCTGATAGCAACCTCCATCCCAGAGAGTTCAAACACGATAGCGGACAAACTAAGCAGATGCATTCTGATGCCTCATGAGTGGTCTCCGAATCCCAAGGTAGCAAAGGAGATCTTTCATCGCTGGGCCAGCCTTGCTGTGACCTTTTTACTTCACCCCAAAACAACAATTGCAGAAGCTATTTTGCCTTAATCCCCTACTCAGGGGGAGTCCCCAAGAGATGCTTTTCTCCTCGATTGGCCCCCAGGTCTCCTATTTGCCTTTCCCGCTTTCCCTCTTTGCCTCAAGAAAGCAGCCAGGTTGAGAAGCAAAGTAATAGTCATTGCATCCTTCTGGCCTGGACATATTTGGTTTCCCTTCCTATGGCTTCATCTAGTTTACTGTCCATGGATTCTGGACCCAGTTTGGGACCTTTTGTCTAACCCTCAGGGACCGGTGCGTCTCAGTCTTCAAAGTCTCAAGCTAACTGCTTGGTTCCTCTAATTCCATTAGTTACCAGGCTTAATGATATTACATCCCTAGTACAAAACATTTTGCTGGCATCCCATAAACCATCCACCAGGAATCTCTACCTCAGTAAAGGAAGAAATTTTCAATCTAGGCTTGTAGTAATGGCCCCGATCCCTTTTCAGCCTCAGTGGAAAACGTTTTAGAATTTTTGGCCATTCTTTTTGGTAGAGGAGCTTCTGCTTCTTCTGTTAAGGTCATTCTAGCAGCCATCTCTAACTTTCATAATGGCCTTGGAGAGCTACCCTTAAGTTCTCACAGACTTTGTAATGTCTTTCTGAAGGGAACTATCTTTTTAAAGCCCCCTTTTAAAGATCCTCTATCACCATGGGACCTTACTATTGTTTTGCAGTCACTAGTAGTTTCCCTCCTTTGAACTAGCAGCTACTTGTGACTTAAAGTTCCTCTCTTGGAAAACACTTTTACTTATAGCTATCCCCTGTGCAAGACAAGTTTCCAGATTGCAAGCTTTATGTTCAAAACCCCCTTACTTAATTTTCCATAAGGATGGAGTTACACTCAGGACAAATTCATCCTTTCTTCTGAAGGTGGTCTTATAGTCCAGCATTAATCAGGCTATAGACTTACTTGTCTTCTTTCCAAATTTTTCTGATTGTCGAATATTGCTCACAGCTGTTATATGTTCATATACAGTTGCCTTTCTTTCTCAACAGAACTAAAGAATATAGGAGATCAGAACAATTATTTGTCTCCTTCATTGGCGCGACCTTATGGAAATCTCTTTCTAAGGTTACGTTGTCAAAATGGTTAAGAGATTGTATTTCTTTCATTTATAACAAAAAGAATCTAAAGCTTCCAATACCGGTGAAGGCACATTCCACCAGATCTATGGCTACCTCGGCTGTCTTCCATTCTAAAACTTCAATGAGTGAAATATGCAAAGCAGCAACATGGGCTACTCCCATGTACCTTTATTACTCATTACAAATTGGATTTGGTCCTCCAGGGGAAGAGTCACCTTTGGTTCTGTGGTTCTCAGGAATATTCTTCCATAGGGCCACCCAGGATCTAAAGTAGCTGGGGATTCTGTCCCATCAGTCAAGAATAGGTGAAGATTGGCAACATTACATAAGTTATGTCTTACACTAACATTCCATCTCTGTTGTCGATCTTCATCTTTTCTTGGCATCCCACCCTCCTTCCCCTTCCTGTGGATTCCTGGTGGAGTGATCTGTTATCCTGGGTCTTTTGTTAGGACACTCCTTGGACATGGCTTCCTCATTTGGAATTAGTTTCCTTCTATTGTTATACAAGTCTCCAAACTCGATCTGAGGTAACGTAGAGAGGGGCATTGTGGGTAAACTATTAGCTCAAGAGGTTTTTGACTGGTTTAAGCTATATAACGGCCGGATCGATTCCAAAGTTCAGTACCGTAACCTGTCAGCCAAGAACAGATGAAGACCGACAACACAGATGGAACGTTATGGTAAGGCACAACTTTTTTCTGCACTGAAAATGATCATTTTATAATAAAGGTAACTAAGAAGTATGTATTTAATATACTCTGTTGTGTAGTTTTGGTGTTATTTAATGTGTTTGCAGGCTGAATCAGAACATGTATATAGAAATTTTATTTTCATGTGTCATAATTTGTGTGCAGAGAAGGCAAAGATGATTTAAAAAAAGATATCCTAACAGGGCTAAAGTCTTTAGACTGCCCGATTAGCTCTTAGTCCCCGTTATTCCTGGAAATAATTCAGACGGTCTCCAAATGGCTAGTAAACTCCATCACTTTCTGTTACAGCTGTCAAGATAACACTCTAGTTGTCTGGGTTAAGGCTGACTTCACAAGGGTAGCAGCCCCTGTTGCAGCCTTCTTCAAAAATGTATCAGCTTAGAGTGTGGGTGTGACAGACACTATTATTAAGTATGTATTTTATATGGTTACAGTATACTCTGCTGAAAGGGCTTTCAGTTAACAGAGTTTAATGCTGTATTTTATAATTGGAAGCACTTATGACAAAGCTCAGAATATCGAGAATTCCTGTAGATGTGAGTTGTGCATGCATGAGGGCAAGTGATAGTTTTTCCTAATGCTGAAACTTGTGGATATACTGAAAATGTTGGCATTAGGTGTGGGTGAGTGTCTGCAACTGTTCACAGGTTAGGGTTAGACTCATGCTACAGAAGGGGATATATTTAATTTTGTGTGTATGCGTTTGTGAATGTGTGCAAGTATTTCCAGGTTAGGATTAGTGGAAGGATTAGGTTTGGGGATAAATTTAGTGTTTTGTGTGTATGTACGTTTGTGTTGTGTAGCTGTAAGGTCATGTGTAAGGTTGGGGTTAGGAGCAGCGGGAATATTAGGTTTAGTACACATGAATAAGGTGGTACAGGGGGAGTGGGCAGTAGCTCTGTCCAGTTTTACCTTAGTAGATTGCCAAGTCCCTCATTCTGTGTATTCAGTGCTTATTAAATGAGTTTAGACATACATTTTTGATTTCTTGCAGCAATTTTTATTTGCTTAACTGACACTGATGAATATAAGTAGTGTGTTTTTTTAAATTATTCTGTTGGTAAACAAGTGTCACTAATTGCTGTAATACAGTTATGTCATTGCTGTCTGTTCTATATAAGAGTAACAGTTATACTAAATTCTTAAAGTGAAATTAACAGAAGTGTTTTTGGTGAATTGGGAATATGAAGAATCATTTCAGAGCTACTGTCTGTGACTAAGTCACTACACTTGAATGGTTGAAATCTGTCCGAACTTTGTCCATTGTCTTTAAGGTGCTGAAACAGTATTTGAAAATTTTAAACTGCAAAATCTTTGACTATCTCTGAGAATTCCCTAAACTAGAAATATTTGTTGCCTAGCCACATGAATAAAGAAAGGGGTAAATGGAAATTATCCCAGCCACCACTGTCAGTGGGCTGTAGTAACCATTCCGTACGATAACATGATTTTTTCCTGCCCACTGAAGTCATAATCACTCGGTGGCTGTGCAGTACTAAGCAGATTCTGTCTGTACAGTGCTGGTCACCTCCTGGTGTTACATCACTTCCTCTGTTACCCACTGAGTACTTGTGAGGCACAATATTGGGGACTGGCTCAGATAATTCCACATCTCCAGTGCATCTACAGTCATTGATGCATCCATGTGATCAGTAATTGTTGTGGCCTTAGCTTCTCCTTATGTCGGTTGTAATATTCAGTTGGTAATATACATTTAAAAGATCATAGAAATGCAGCATAATTCAGTATTGATTGATCTGTTGATTCATACAAAAATGAGATATATAAAAGTGTTGGTTGGACCCATAGCTGTAAGATGTATTTGTGGATCCCTAGCATTAATGGAATTCTAATGCTAAATAAGAAACCGCTGTGTTGGTATTTGCTGTTGAATTGCTTAAGTAACTTTTCAAAGCTGGAAACATGATTCATCATTCATACCTTTGCCTAATTTTCTGTACCAAGTGAAATGACTGAAGCTTATTGAATTTTCCCCCAGGTATATCCAGATCCAGTAAGGGTAGTGTCTGTTGGAGCCACTGCCCAGAGCTTGTTGCAGCAGGATGTCAAACCTGAAAAGCAAGGTTCTGTAGAACTCTGCTGTGGGACGTAAGGAGTTAAATAGTTTTCATTATTTGTATCCCATTTTTGTGCATCATATTTCTTTTGTTGTACATATTAAATGCATATTTTGTATGTGATGATAAAACCGTTCCGTTTGCCTTACGCCCAGAATTATTTTAGATTTCCTTATACTATTGCAGACAGCCTGTTTTGTCTTAAATTTTTTTACTTTGACTTGGCCACCCCCATTGCTTTGGTTTAATCCATGTTTGTTTCCTTGTCAATTGGGTGAGTGAACTGTTAGTAGACCTTTCTCACCACTGACTTGATCCACAGGGCCAAGAGTATTTATAACATGTACCCATGCACATGTGAACAGTTACAGCAGCAGCCAACTTTTATTTACAGTTCAGTTAATTTAGGTCTTCAAATTCTGATTGTTTTGCTTCTCAGTGATGTTTTTAGAATAGATCTTCTAATGGCCAGGCTTGTTATAATGGAACATTCCTAATGGCTTTATATGCTCAGCTAATATTTGGCATACATCTGATTGTATGACTTTCATTTGGTGAAACTTTCCTTTTGTCAGTAGTTAGTCCACTGACAATATATACAACAGTATTCTTCTTTGCACTTAGGCATTTAAGAACAAAACAATTGGCGGTAACAGTCACCCAACACTGTTGTATATTAATATTTTTCCATAGGCTATTAAACCTGGTTGTTGTGAATTGCTGACGTATAAGCCACTTTTCATTATTATGATCTCACTCCAGCACATATAGGGTAAATAGCATACACACATCACTTATTACAGTTTAGTAATATATCATTCAGAGATTTATCTTTATTATTGTTTTCTCCATTTAGGATGTCACCCATACCTGCAATACTACCCTTTATGCTACCTGGTTTTCCTAACGTCTCCCCTGTACTATTGCACTTCTTTTTTCCAGACTTTAAACCCCCCCCCCCGTATTTTCGTATTTTCTTTCTTGTTATTATCAAATATGGTGCTGATGTGCTTAGTGAAAGCATCAAGTATGTCACTTGGATTATTCAGGATGTTACTAGGGACCTTGATGAAGCTGCCATGATGTTAACTACCAGGTGTTTCTTTTGTGCACTTGAGAACTACTTATTTTATTATTGTTATTTTGTGTGTGTGTGTGTGTGTGTGTGTGTGTGTGTGTGTGTGTGTGTGTGTGTGTGTGTGTGTGTGTGTGTGTGTGTGCGTGTGCACGCACGCATGTGATTTTATATTCGTATTTATCTGTTTTTTGGTTCTACATTTTGCTTTTAATATTTCCTGTGCATTTCCTGCTTGTGCAGAATCTTCTCCACTCCTAAAAATGTCATTATTATTTTGGCTTTCTGTACAACTTTTCTGTTACTTTCAGAACAGTTGCAGCAGTTTTGTTTAAATGTTGGCCATCTTTCCCTAAAACATTCTGTTCATTATTAAAATTAAAAAAAAAAAAAAAATATATATATATATATATATATATATATATATATATATATATATATATGTGTGTGTGTGTGTGTGTGTGTATATATATATATATATATGTAAAACATTCCTGATATTGGTTGAATTTTTGTAAATAGTTTTTTCCCCCAGTAATCTTCTTAAATAGTGTTTTTAGACCTTGGTACAGGTAAAAGAGAGGGCATTCATATTTGCTCTCATTTCCCTTTAATTTGAACGTGCGTTTGATGTACCATAGGATTGATTTTGTCTGCTTTGCAATGTGGAACCCGTTTACAGATATATATTTTTTTCTAATGATTTGTTTATAAAGTTCTTTCTTTCCCAATGAAACTCCCCTGTTTTTGTTTGGGGTAGTCCATCAAAAGTTTAGTGATTGCAGGGACTTCCAAAATGGCTGTACACTGATCAACAGGCTTGTTTGAGATTTTAAGTATTTTTCTCTGTTTATTTATTTGCTAAGTTTTTCTTGCTCAGCTGCCAGCTTTTTTCATTTTCTGCTACTTGAACTTGTATTTCTGTATTAGTAGCTGTATTTAGAGCACAGCTGTTTGCTGCTTGTCCTGTTTGCACTTAATTTTAAATTTTTTTTTCTTTTAACTTGCATATTTTCTGTCCTTGACCTAGCACTGAGCAGCTTCCCTGCCCCGGAGAGGTGGTTACTGACTTGAAACTGTAGTTTTGGCCACCACTAGGTCATTTCCATAACCTCTCATTTCTTTCTCTTAAAAGGTGGTTTAGGGCAGTTGGTTTTGGTTTGTTGGGGTCATTTCCTGTGGCCTTTCTCCCTGAGCCAAAGCTGAGCAACAAAGAATTAAGCGATTTACTTTAGATTTTTTAAGCGGGTTTCTCCTGTTATTTTATAGGGCAGCGCCGGTTAATGTCCTAGCTCTGAGCACTTTCCTTTCATTTCAAATAAATCAAATTTTTCTCGAAAACTACCTTCCTCGAACTATACTAGCTGCTGTTCCAGCGTATCCTATAATTAAACTTAAATCTCTACTTTTACTCAAGTGAGCTATTCTTGTGTCCTAAAGCTAGCAGTGCCAATACCTATTACCTTATTACCTGTACTAACTCTTGTCTAGATGTGAACCCCAAAAATCTCTGTAAAACAAAACAAAAAAAAAATTGCTTTTTTTTATTTTTTCTTGTTTGAAAAATTCTAGCATGTCATGAAAGAGACATTGAGGGCTCTCTGATTATGTAGCCCAGACAGGTATGGACCCTGACCTTGAGCAGTATCCTACCTTCACCAAAGAATGATGCCAATAGAGATAAGATGATCAGCTTTAAATAATTGCTTAAACACTGGTGTCATTCACCTGGATGACATGCTGGACAAGCCACGCGCTGTCAAGGGCGGCTTGCACCATCCTGTCACCCCTGATCCCGGATAAAGGCGCTTGCCACTCCCCCCATAGTAGTGCCTTTTAGCTCAAAATTCAAAAACCTACACCCCTAGAACACAAAAAAGAAAAAAAAAAAAAAGGTAATGCAGTGCTCCAATGCAAAAATCTCAAAAATGAAATGCTGCGGCTCCCTAGGGAGCCTATCAAACATCGACAAAACAGCTGTTGTGCAGTGCTGGTTCAGAGAGCACCCCCCAAAATCTGGACAATACCAAGAAAGGGGGGGCATATATTCATCAAACAGGACCACCACAAGAAGACTGGTGGCAACGACGCATGCATCGGGAGACCATCCAGACCATCCAGGTGCAATTAACCATAGCAAAGACTGTGGTGTTACAGGCCACCCATGTTACTCTCCAACTCAGGAACTCCTCACCTCCACTGACTCTTCCTAAAAAGAAACACTGAGGGGACAAATGTATCACCAAACACCATCATACTAGGTGACTTCAATTACTGGGAACACTACTGGGAACAAACACCCCAGCCAAACAAACTAGCCCAAAAGTTCAACTCAAATGCCACTCAAGTCACCATCCCCCAACTAGAGACAACATGCTTGATCTCATCATCATCAATCACATCATCAATTCATGGGAGCACAATGTTCAACACCGGAGAGGTACCCCTGACACTAATTCAGAGACCACAAACTAATCCCACCTGATCCCCTCCCACCACCCACCCTGACTAAAAAAAACCTACAAGCAAGAACTTCTCAAGTCGAACTAAAGGACTTTCTAAAAAGACTTTAATGCCTCCCTTTAAGGCCCCAAAGCGGCGGGAAAACCAGTACTCAGCACCAATATCACTTACAAATGCTTTTCTACCAGCACCTGCAGGAACTCAAAATAACAAAACAAAGAAAGTAAAAAAAGAGGGCTTTGCAACCAAAGCCATAGCCAAGCCAGGAACCCACCCCACAAACAAACTATCCTTAAGAAAAAGGGAGGAAGATACTACAGATAGAGCAAAATCCTTAAAAGGTAAGACACCCTCACTATAAAAAAAAAAAAAGAGCTCTCATAAATAAAATCATCCAAGCAAAAAGAAGAAAGAGAAAAATAGCTAAAGAAATCAAAAGATATATAAGGCTTTCTTTAGAAAGAAAGAGCTAGTTCATTAGTGCTCTGTTAGTGTGAAAGCTGCAACTGTGAAAACAAGGTTGTTAGAGCTACTCTTATGGGAAAAATTAAGTTACTGGCTACTTAATTACACTGTTTGGATGCCAGAAAAGAAGAAATTTGGGGAACATGGGAGGGAATTGACCACAAAAGAAGAAGATAAAGCTGTGGTTTAGAAGAATCCTACAGCTATTCAACAGAAAGCAGTTCACATGTCAGCTTTGATGTAGGAGATGGCTTCCAGTAATTTAGAATAAAAATAAATTAAATGTACTCAGGTGTTTAGAATAAATGAAACAGAGAGAATATATAAAGACAACTGCCTGGAGAAAGTAGAAGCAACTTTAATTAGCTGTTCAGGTTAAGTGATAAAACTGAAAAATGAAAGCTTTGAGTCAACAAAACCACACTAATCCACAAATAACAACCGCTGTCACTTATTCTCAAAAGGTGATGAACCCAAACCGATGTGAATAAAAATGCTCCTTTATTGCATCCAAAAAATGGTTAAGTGCTTTCACCCACCAAATGTGGGCTTCATCAGAACCACTCACAAATTCCTACAACAGTTTAAATACTAATTTTGGCGCCAAATGACCGCTTAAAAAGTCAAGCATTTAAAGTGATACACTACATAAACTCCATAAAAAGCTGGGATAAGACAGCTTAAGACATACGTCCATAATTAATAAAATACAAAAGAAACACGTGAAATACACTAATAATAAAGTATACGCTAAAATTGTTGCAATCCAACTAAATATTCAGTGAAATAAAATGACAGAACAATTAATTATTCAATGAAATGACAAAACAATTAATGATATGTGTACTACACATAGTAGGAAGCCTTTCCATAAGTCTACACCTGTGTATAAATCGTATATTAATAATGTATCAAAAATATATGTATATGTAAAAATAAAAATACTGTAGAAATATGCAACAAGATGTACATAAATTGTATAACTGTAGTGTAACATACAGTTAGATTTTGACTACTGTTGCGTTTTAACTAAAATGGGTTTAATAGATATGTGGTCGTTAAGACCAGGCAACGTTGAAGCATCAGTAACAGTTGCCACCATACCTCTTTGTTTCCTAAAATAGCCTTGTAGTTGACCCACTCGGGTCAATTTTTGATATTTTCCAAAATTGCAAACTTAAAAGAATGCGTGCCCCCACACTTTTCAATGTGCCTATATAAGGCATTATTTATATCCTTCTTTCTGATGCTATATAGGTGATCATATATGCGTTTTTTTGAAGCACCTTTCCGTCTTACCTATATGGTACCCAGAACAAATCAAACAGCCATATAAACCACTGGTTTGGAATTACAATTGCCCTGCCTGAATCTAATCCTAGTTTTGTTAATATTATCTAATGTTATTCCTTCCTTCTCCATTTATAAATGGACATTATTTGCAACAGCCACACTTGGTCATGTATTTGTTCTTATTTTTATTGTCCATACCCCTACTTCATTTCCATCTTTAAATTGCGACCCATTTTTTGCACAAATACTAACTTAGTTCCTACAGTGTCAGTAATGTCATGATCTGCCAGTAGTACATTCCAGTTGTTGGTTAAAATACTCTTAATTTTGCTAACATAGGGACCGTACTCAAGAATACATGCTCGATGGTAAGCATGAACTGTTACTTCATCTCGTCTGATGCGTATGGCATTTGTCTCTTTGTGGTTAGCACCCAGTAATGGGGGATATTTGGAGCCCCATTCCTTAATGATATATTGTCTAACGTCAGCCATCAAGTTTTTACAGTATCCCCTTTCGTTAAATAAGTAGGTAATAAAGTTCAGTTCTTCTATCATATCTGTGTAAGAGGAAGTCATCCGTGCTGCTCTTATGCGTTGTCCCTTAAACATGTTATACGATAATTTCCTTGGATGGTTACTGGAGTATTCTAAATACCCATTAGTGAAGGTGTTTTTTTCTATATATTCGGGATTAAATCCCTTTTCTCCATTGGAAATAAGTGTGTGTGGGTGAAAGGGCTTAACCATTTTTTGGACGCAATAAAGGAGCATTTTATTCACATCGGTTTGGGTTCGTCACCTTTTTGAGTATATGTGACTGTCAGCGGTTGTGTTATTTGTGGATTAGTGAAGTGATAAAACTGCAAAAATCAGAAAAATGGGTTAAAATCGAAAAAAACTCTGGCTGTGCATGAGGCTTCCCAAAAAGAGTAACTGGACTGGTGTTTCTTAGGAGGATTTTTTGCTTGAAACGGCACAAAATGAGTATGCTCCAAATCTTGCCATGAGAAAGTAGCCAAGATCATTTATCAGACAATGAGAACACTATGGCAAGTTTAACATTTGCAGTCATCTTTGAGGGGTGTTCAGGGATGTAAGAACAGCCTATTGCCCAAGTTGAATGGTTGGATTATGATTAGGGCTTAACCATTTTTTGGACGCAATAAAGGAGCATTTTATTCACATCGGTTTGGGTTCGTCACCTTTTTGAGTATATGTGACTGTCAGCGGTTGTGTTATTTGTGGATTAGTGAAGTGATAAAACTGCAAAAATCAGAAAAATGGGTTAAAATCGAAAAAAACTCTGGCTGTGCATGAGGCTTCCCAAAAAGAGTAACTGGACTGGTGTTTCTTAGGAGGATTTTTTGCTTGAAACGGCACAAAATGAGTATGCTCCAAATCTTGCCATGAGAAAGTAGCTAAGATCATTTATCAGACAATGAGAACACTATGGCAAGTTTAACATTTGCAGTCATCTTTGAGGGGTGTTCAGGGATGTAAGAACAGCCTATTGCCCAAGTTGAATGGTTGGATTATGTTTGTGACAGGCCACCACCTATTGTTGAGTGGACCCTTCATTTCCATGGCCAGAAATCAGTGTTAACAATTGTGACAGAGGACTTCTCTCCTCAAGTTCACTCCAGGTTCAGTGTGACTGAGTGGCCCAGAGTGAAAATGTCTGCTTGGTCTTTCCATCCCAAAGTTTCCTTAACATTTGCTAGTTGCTTGATGTTTGGTGAGGCCAGGTCATTTAGATATGGGAGTTAATCCCTGCATCCCATTGAGAACATGGCCTGATACATTTTCCAGGCCCAGCACGGGCCTATTTCATCCACATGCATCAGTGTCCCATCACCAAATACTTACTGTGCACTTGCCGCTTACCCAAGCGGTATGCAAGCTTGCCTAATTTAGAGCTGAAGAGGGAATACAGGTTCTTCCTTTATTTCCACATCTTGGTAGCAGTTAGATGACACAAAAGACTTCCATTATTGAAATGGCAAGGATATTGAGTTGTTCACATATACACATAGTGCAACACTGAAAGATGAACCCTCAGGGTCCTGAAGTCCATCATGGACTGTTCATTGTCCTCCCATCCTTTTCCTCCTGAAATCAGTCTGGAAGCACCTGAATGCATTAGCAGAAGATACACTTCCACAGCATATCCTGTCAGTACCGCCCTCCACCCTCCACACCAAAGAGGTGAGCACACAACACTTCATTTCTCTCCCTCCATGGCTGGCTCCTCCATTGCCTAGAATGTTAATGTTAATCAGATCCAGGTCATGTGGGTCAGGGCTGTATTCATCCGTGCCACAGATCCATCATTTTAGTACAGATCATCATGAGACCCTAACTGCCACCTAAGCTTTACTCAGTTACAAAATAATTATAATAATGTGGAAATATCTGATGGTGTTGGTGAATCTTAACATTTATGCTTGGTTGTCATACTCCAAGTGATGTTCTTTGTGATTTGCCTCTTGGTATATGATGAGACAAACTGTATTCATGGAAAATCAGTGCAGTTGAACTATCCACACTTTACAACCCCCAGTGTTATTCACCCCCTACATATTCTTTAGTCTGAAGTTTTCAGTCATTATTGCTTCCAATCCTGTGTACTGGCAAATGAACGGACTTTGCATACTGTACTGTGTACAGGCACCTGATACCTCTAATGGACGTGTTCTTCAGAATGTTAGATGGTACTCTCAGTGACACATTAAATGTATCTTCAGAACCACTGTCTGCAGATGTCTGCATAACAGTGATTTTTTTCTAAAACATTTTTAGCTCTTTTGGTTCTCTGTACTAGTCTGGAGTTATGTATGCTAAATGATTGTAATTGCAGTACCAACAATTCAGGAGGAAAAATAAACTATTCATTATCTGACTTGTATAGATACTATTTTGTTACTTGTTTCTGCTTCCCAGTCATTTGTTAGATTCCAGCAATGTATAGTACATAGTATATCAGTTTGGACACTTCATTCAAACTGCAGTACCAAATGCACAATTACCCGTAGTTCCCCAAGTGGGAAAATAATAAATTTGGTGTTGTGTATACCAAGTGTTTTTTTTTTTCATTGAGATTTTTTTTATAAGAAAGTATTGCCTCATTCCCAAAGCATTCTGTATTCCCACTATAGGTAACAGCAGTGACCCGTGTTTGAGTAGCAGCTTGGAAATCTAGAAGCAATGAGTGGGTGTTGGGGTACAGTATGGTGAGTGAAATTCGTTGCCTCGTTCATCTTGGGTGTTTAGAGGTATTGCAGTCCTGCTGCCAGATACCCTCACAGGAATGTAGGGTGCATGTGGCAGCATAAGTGGTTACTAGGTGAGATCATTCTGCTTGAAAGTAGGCAGGCTGAACACTGGACCACGCAATATATCTCCTGCATAAAAGTATAAGAGTAAAGTCTTGGTTGCAGCAAGGAGAGATTAGGCCAGGTGTGAGAGTGGAAAGGGGAGGTTCAAATGACTCGGGTAGACTGGCTCACTTCCTAGCTCTTGACTCTTGCCTGTGAGGAACAAGTGGGCTGGTAGGTCTTTTGCTTCCTGAAGGTAACAAGTGGGACAAAGGGTTCTTTTGCTCCCTGGGGTACAAATGGGCCTATCTGTCACCTTGCTGTTTGCAATAATGGGCCATTTGTATTCAAGAAGGAGAACCACTGGGCATACATTTGAAAACAGGTGGGGAAAAATGACTGATGCCTGATCTCTCTCATTCCTCAGGCAATGCAGTCAGATTAGTGTTACCCCATGCACACACTGCATTTTTCTAAATAAGTGCAAACCTTGTTTATTTAAAACAAATTACAGAAGGAGAAAGCCAGTTTTTTGCCCCTGTGGAAAAATGGAAGTTAAATTAAGAGCACTGTGTGCGTGTTGCAGTACTCTCTGTTAGTGTAATCAGGCTAGTATTCTGGTATGCATCTTTGGATTCCCCTGTATAAATTCCAATCTATGTGATTTGTTTACAAAAAAAAAAAAAAAAAAAAAAAAAAAGAGGATTTGTAAGCATCTGCCCTTGGGTCTGTTCCAGTGGTGAGAATTGCAGTCTGAGTAACAGTGCCATATGCCTGCTTTTCTGTTATTCTACAGTGTAATCAGTCTAGCATTCCCCCTACATGCTTTGATTTATGTACAAATACATCAGTACATCTTGGCCCAGTGGCCTGTATTCTTTCCCTTTTTGTGTGGCGCATGCCATGTTGTGTACAGACATGCCAGTATGGGAAGGGCATTTACCTATCTCGTTTTAAAACGTAATTGCCACAATTTGTGAATGCAGATGCCTGCTTTATTGTGAGCATTGTGCACATTTCTGCCATTCTGATTGTAGTCAGCCAGCTTTAGAATTTGAAAACGGACAAATACCCCCATTGGGGAACCATTCATTTATCTTGTGTTATTGTTGGATGCTTATAACTCTCTGTTCTCATATACTTTTTAAAAAGAAACTCAAGCTTCATCTCAAGTCACGCTGGTTATGTTCCTGTACTTTCCCTGACTAACTGTTGATACTGCTCACTTATAACTACCTGCATCATCCTAAGCCTTCCCTATAAAATCTGCTTATCATGAAACGTTTGAGTGAATTCTTTATATATACTTGCATATTACATCCTCTCATGAATATTCCCTTATTGTTTATTGCTCCAGTCATGCTCAATGGTAGTAAGGCAGTTAATATTTCATATCTTAAAAAAAAAAAAACTTTTTTCTTATTTATACATCTGTTCTACTCAATACTATTTTCTATATTGTTTTTGGTATACGACTTTATTGGTACTTCTTCCTTGATTGAATTTTGCATGTGTTCTTCTGTAAACTTTTTCAAGATTGTACTTTATATATGTTTTTTATTGTTTTTTGTTTCTTATTCTAGGAGCTTTTCTTCCCCGGGCCTCTACTGAAAATGGACATGTATCCAGCTAGACTAGCCCGGTCAACAAATGTAAAATAAATAAATAAAATAAATTATAATCTGGTACTGATTATTGCTACTGTTGGTTACTTAATGTCTAGTGCTAAAAATAAAGATTTGGCTGCAGCAGGCAAATCCTCCATAAGGACTACCACAGTCGCTGTGTTTTCTGCCGTGGATCAGAACATGACTTTCAACACTGACATATCACCCAAGGCCTCACCCCTAAAATTTTATGGAATAAACTTTGTTCCCTGTCTGAGTATCAAGTGGAAGAGACGCTGGGCCTTAGTCCAATCTGCCATAACTGATATCTGGGTTATCTACCTCCTCCTATGATCTCCCCTCAAAAAGAAAAGAGGGGAGAAAGTGGAAAGGGACTCATGAGATGCATTACACTTACTTGGTATTCCCTTAAATCTGAGCATTCCAGTTTAGGTGAGACACTTTTGGATCCTCTAGACTGGACATCTACACTTTCACAGTTTTTTGGTGAAACCTCTGGGGAGGCCTCCATATCTGAGAAACCAGGCACATCTGTACAAAATAATTTGTTAGAGGAGCTTTCTTTGGATGCCCAACCGGGGCACTTGAAAAGGTGTCCATGTGATCATTTTAGAGGAGGGAAACCAAGCTAACACTGTTTTAGTAAGAGAGGAGATTAAGGGTTTAGTATGGAAGTCCAGACTTCCCATGCAGAACCTAGGATTTCCAGAGCAGATGACCTAGTGAAAAAGACTCAAATTTCACCCCCCCCCCCCCACCCATACACACTTCCTGGCAGATTCCCTCTAAGCAGATGCTCAGTGGGTCTTTCACTTTACCCCTTCCTTTCCAGGTTCGGTCTGGTAAAAAGCCTATTGAAGTCTGTACAGGCCCTACAGCCAAGTACTGAACTATCAGGATTCAGGATCAAGATCATCAGGATCAGATGAGTGGGATCACTCCCTTGCTCAGTTTGAGAACTCATGGAAAGTGAAGGGGAAGAACTAGATTATTCTCTCAGATGCCTTCTCTTGTGGGTTATGATTAAGACACTGAGGGGAGACTCTCCTCAAATTACTAATCTGAGGAGAGCTCTTTTGGAGAAATCTATACCAGAATGAAGTAGTTCTTCATATGGGAAGGCAAAGAAGCATATAGTGCCACCAAAAATATTTTTATTTATGAGACTTGAGTGCACCAAAATCACTGGCCATTCCTCCTATTCTTGGACCACTGGTGGATGCTTTCTTAGCAGTCTCCTATGTACCTGACTATCTGACCTCTGCACCTAGGATTACATATAGGTTCTACATGGTGCAAGACACTGAAAATTACTTATGTAGGAAATTAGTGGCAGATCCAGCAGTAGTTATCCATGGATCCAGTAAAATGGTCTGTTAGTTCATTCTTCTAACACCCTTAGTAATGACAAAGCAAGCAGAGTCATGGACAGATTTGGGAAGAAGGCCTATATGCCTGCTATACTAGCTTTTAGAGCTGACAGCCACATATGACCAAATTTCAAATGGCTGTGCTAGACCACTGGGGAGAGAAAAGTGGTGAAGTGTCTGATGACAAAGGTAGAATAACTAGAGCTCTCTGACTGCTAATCAAATGACAAAGTACTCCACCAAGTGTGGTTATGATCTTGTGGATGCAACACTCAGGGCTGCAGCAGCTGCTGGCTTTGTTATTAGGAGACGTCCCTGTCTTGAGACATCAGTCCCTGTCAGAGGACATGAAGGCGCAGCTCTTTGCTTGTTGTAAATATATGAGCCTTAATTGTGTAAACATATCCCTTCAAATCTGGTAATTCCAAGCCACTTTGTTCTATCGGAAGAATTAACTTATCCTACTTGACTCTTGCCCTCTTCCTTCCCAGATAAAATCCTTTAACTCTTTATTAATTGCCACCCGCAACTTCTGTTCTGTGTATAAAACTAAAGGGACTAAAAACATTTTCAGTGCTTGCATCTTGCTATCCATATCCATAAAACAGAGCTTCCAACTTCTAAGTTTTTGTATTGTCTTTTTAGTCTGTCTCCACATATCCTTAGCTGCCATAACAAAATCATTTTTAATCTGTACTCCTAAGTACTTCCTTTTATGCTCCCATAGATATGGGTATTGCTGAACCAATTTGTGTTTGGGTACATAGTTTACAGTAATTGCCTTGTTTTGTCTTCATTAATTTTGTATGCTGAAAAGACGTGAAATGGCTTCAGAATGTTCCCCAACACTGAAATGCCTTTTTCTAGTTTTATCAGGTACAAAATAATGTCATCTGCAGATAAAGCCAATGTTTCTTGATTACCATATTAATTATATCCTTGAATTTCCGAGTCCCTTATTTTCCTTTCCAGTGATTCTAAATATAATTCAAATAACAAAGGGGAAAGAGGACACCCCTGCCTGGTTCCTCTGCTTAAGCATAATTCCCAGATAGGAGCCCCCACTTTAATTTTCACGTCTGAACCATCATATATCCTAATCAACCTTATTATTTTATCAGTGAATGCAAATACTTCCATTGCCCTACCTATAAAATCCCAGTTTACTCTGTTGAATGCTTTCTCTGTAAGAAGACCCACCAACAACAATGGTATTTTCTTACATTCTGCTTCCCTCTGGATCATCATTGTTCTATTAATGTTGTCAATGTTTGCCTCCCCTCCACAAAACCACATTGATCCATATTTATCGATTTTGAGATCACCTTTCACATTCTTTTAGCCCTTATAGACATAAACACTTCGTAATCATGGTTTAGAATTAAAACCGGCACATATGAAGCAGAATCTGATGGGTCTTTACCATATTTAGTTACTAGAGCCACCACAGCTCTCTTCCAGGATATTGCTGCTTCTCCTTTTAAAATACTGTTAAACAAAACCTTCCTGATGTTTATCACTTTCTTCCCTCCTAGCTTCTAAACTTCCATAAGAATGCCATCTATTCCTAGAGATTTTCCTGTGGAATGGCTATGCATCACCATTTTTATCTCATCTCCTCTTATCTTAACTATTTGTGACTAAGCCTCATCTGATTCTAACCTTGTCGTTTTTAATTCTTCCATTAACCATTCCGTTTGTACTTTTTCTTGATTCCACATTTCTCTGCTTTATACAGATTACCAAAATATTTTTAATACGTCTCCTGGATATCTGGTTATTTTCCTAGTTATAGACTACCTAAGCTTGGCAACAACCCTTTCTACTTTGTTTCCTGAGCCGTTGTGCTAAAAGCTTTTGTGCTGTGGAGTTATGAAAAAAAACATTGCTTAACGGCAGTCTTTCTAAACTCATGCATATTATCAATGTAGTCCCTTATTTTCCCTTTAGTACTCAGCAGTTGTTCCTCTTCTTGTTCTGTGATATTCCCCCTATTCTGCAAAACATTTTAACCTTTGTCAGTTCCTCTAAATAATTTGTTACTTCTTAACCATATCTCTTTTTCTTTTATTTCTACCCTAAATTTGAAGTCCACTTTCATTTGTTCCACTTCCTAGTTATTTTTTGAAGAATTTTCTATCTTCCCTAATAATTCCCAAATAATTTCCATTATCCATTCCTTAAATTCCTCTCTTTTTAATAGATAGGTACGAACGTGCCAGTGTCTCATTTTTATTTCATTACCCTGCAGTTTTATTTTAGTTATTGGTGCATGATCTGAAATAATTATTGGAAGCTTATCAAAACTTTAAATTAAATGCACATGTTTCTGTAAAATATGTATTTGTGTAGCTTACCCTAGTTTTTGTACAGTGGGGAATAATGATGTAAATTTATCTCTGAGCTGCTTCTATTCAAATATTCCATACCAAATATTTTCATACATTTCTTCCAAAGTCAGCCCTCATTTGTTATATTTTCCTTTCTAGGCCTCCCAAGATACATCCTCTCTGTTGAAAATCAAATTCCACTCCCCCCATAAGTAACATTCCCTGCAGAATGCTGGATTAATTCTCCCAGAATTATGTTAAGTTACACTGTAACAGTTTTAGGTGGAATATAAATGCATGCCAGCATAATCTTCCTCCGTTGCCAGTAGCCCTTACTGTTACAAATCTACAATTATCTTTTTTCCTCTATCACCATTGGAGCTCCTCCAGCAAGTAACGTAAGTACTCCTCTTTTCCTTTTTCCTACATATTCCACCGAATAACCATCCTGAAATCCTTTCTTTATCAAATTTACATGTTCATTTCTTTCCAAATTTGTCTCTTGTAGCTTAGCAAGTTGCAGAATGCCTTTTCAATATAGTTCACTACTCTTTCTTTTTTGTATATACCTGTGAGACCATTTGCATTCAAGGATAATATGTAAAGTATTGCCATTATGATAAGAAGTTATTATTCCCACCTTTTATGTATAACAGCTTTTTTAAGTCTAGTTTCAGCTTTTGCGTTACAAGCATAAACTAATGTTTGGCAGGTTGATTTTTTTTATACAGTTGTTTCTTGTCATATCCTGTTTTAACTATGTCACATCTTACAAGACTTTTTATTTTAAGGAAAACCCTCAAAAACACACCCCTATAACCTATTCACTAACGCAAATCCACAACATTATGTACATCTTCAAATAATGACGTTTAACCCTCCTAATAGAAACAATTGCCCCAGATTGACAGCTACACTTACAAGTTTGACCTGACTTATAATGAAGGCAGTCCATGCCAAGACACATGGTACAACCTGTGCTTCTTCTTACCTTAAGTGCTGTCTGTTTTGTCTTATCTTTATTCCTCTCCCGGATGTAGAAAACTGCTTGAATGCTTTCAGAAAATATTATCTTTTAGCCATTGAAAGAAAAGAGTATTCCGTTTTTATTGCCCCCTAGCAGCTTGTCTCCATAGAAACATGAGAACCACATACACAGTTGCCTTTAGCTACAAGCTTCTCATGTTGCACTGTGAACATTTATTTGCTAAATGAAAACTTTTTCGTGCATTCATTGTCCTTTTATTTACTCGCTTCCCCTCAAAGCTTGTTAGATCAAGTCAAGGGTCTTAATACAGTTATTCCCCTACACAAAAGTAAGAAAAAAAATATCAGTGTTACTTATATCATGCTGTTTTGTCCAGGCTTTCTTCTGTTTTTACATTGTAGTGCCTACATGTCTTAAAACTGAAGAAGAAAGAAGGAAGAATGAAGGATAGGGGTAAAAAGACACCCGTTTACTTTAGCAACCCTATTGTACACAAAAGTAACTGAAAAAGCTTCACTTTATAACATCCAGTGCAAGTCATGTTTTATCAAAAACTGTTGAGAACAAAAACTGTTTTACTTACAGTTACCTTATTTCTTCCTCTTCTCCTCTCCTTAATGCTCTTCCAGGCATTAATGACATGAAGTAGGGCACATGCTTTAGAGTCCCCTACAAGTTTAACTTACTCAAAAAAGTCCAATATTTCCTGGTTTTCTTGTTCTTCCATATTTCACAAATGTTACTGAATCTGCTTCTGTTTGATAGCTCACTCTTTGTTGTACAAACTTTTGTATTTCATCCTTAGCATGTTTTGCATGAAAAAATGACTGACCCTCCAGGAAAAAGTATTCTGAAGACAGCTGGGTATGGCAGTTTGAATCTCACACTTGGGTCTCAACATTCCCTGATTGCTGGAATAAATTTACTATTCTTCTTCCTGGTGTACAGTGAGTAATCATTTTTCACAAACACTCTGCTGTCTCCATTTTTAGTACTTTGTCCTTCTGCCACAATTTTGGCAGAATCAACTCTTTCTGCTGGTAGGATTGCATCTTTACTATTAAGGTCTTGGCTGCTTTTTCATTCCCAGGTTTGGTGCATACATATGATGTGCCCTTTTAGTTAACAGCTTCTGCTGTGTTGTACCGATCCAGTTGCTTATTTGTGTATTCATAATATTAATACAGTCTGTTCCTTCCAGTTTCTCTGAACAGAAAAAAAATCTCAGGTTTTCCTTACATGCTGTATCCTTAAGTCTACCATTTTTTGAATCATCTGTTCTTGAGCAGTCTCATATTCAACCAACCTTTTCTTCATTTTGACCTCTGATGTTTGCATTTTATCCACTCCTCTGAATATCTGTTTAAAACGTCTTCCATTTTTCCCAGGCTTTTATTTGACTTGATATACTCTGTGTTTTGTTTATTTTAATCAGCTCTGGGCACATTTCATTTGTTTTGTTTTTTCTCTAGATTGCTGGAAGTCATGTCTTGCACCAAAGCTGGAGCTTTAACTGCTTTTTGCTGAACAGCTGCAAGATTCTTCCCAACCAGTGTTTTCTCCTTACCTTTTGTGATTTATTTTCTTTCACCTTGTCTAAATGTCTTCTTTGCTGGCATTCACTAAGTGCCCTTACTAGCCAGTAAATTTACTCAAAAAGATAAATTCGCTGACTCTGTTTTCTGAGTTTCTGATTTCACACTGGGAAAGCTGAAATTAAGTTATCCGGCATGTTATAAAAGGGTTTACACCTAGTCCTGTAGGTTTGTTGACAGTGCCAAAGTGGGGTATTGTATCAAATACTTTAGTCAGAATCTAAGCAGATGGCATGCACCATTTTCCCCTCATCCATTGCCTTGTAACCCTTTCAAAGAAGCCCATCAGATTTAGTAAGCATGACCTTCCTTTGACAAAGCCAAACTGGGATGGATTCAGTCTCTAGACATCTCCTATGTCCTTGTTGAAAATTTCCATGATAATTCTTTCCATAGCTTAGCAAATAAGACTAGTCAAACTAATGGGTTTGTAGTTTCCAGAATCAACAGAACCTCCTCCCTTATGAAAGGAGATGACTGTCGCAGACCTCCATTTGTCTGACACCAAGCCTGTTTTAAAACTATAGTTAAATAATGACTCCAGAGGTCCTGATAAGTCATATTTTTAGGATGTTCAGGACATGTCCTATGATGTTATTGGGGCCCACTGAGGCCATGGTCTTGGCTTTGGTGAATACAGCCAGTACATGTTTCCTAGTTATAGCTGGAGAGATAATGCTTGAGAGCATTTTTTGGGGAATGGTTGGGGGTTTGAGGGGGTAAAGTTGGAACTGAATTTGTATGCTAACAGGTTTGTTTTATCGCTAGGCTCCGTGAATGTGGCACCATTAACCAACAGTTCAGCACATTGCTGTTTGCTGACCTTGAGGTTTCTAATACAGCTGAAGAAGGCCTTATAGTTACCTTTCACCTGGAAGGATATCTTAACCTCAAAGTTGCCTTTGCTTGCCCTGATCAGCCATCTTAGTTGCCTATTTAGTTTGACAACAGAGTTTTAGTCTTTATGGGAATTACCCTTCCTGATTTTTCCCATAATGTTTTCCTCTTGTTGTATATCTTGTTTAATTTGGGATGCTGCCAGAACAGATTGTTTCTGGGCTTAGTCCTGGGCTTTCTTCTGTTAGGTACAGCAGCCTGTATGCAGCTATTGACATGGTTGTACAGAGTTTCCGTGAGCAACTCAGCACTGGCTGCTGTGTTCTCGTGGGTTGGAGAGGCATTGAATTTTGATAAACCATTGCTTAATAAAAGGTAATTTGCCTTGGAATAGTTCCTAACTGTTACTGGTTTTAGTGGGATTACAGAGTTGATTTTGAAGTAGTCAGATTTATGGTCGGACCTTACAAGGGAGGATGAGATGTGGGGGTGCTACAGCATTCTCCCATGTTTGTGAGCATGAGGTCCAGTATGCTGGAGCCTGTAGTGGTCGTATTCACTATTTGGTCAAAGGTGTTTGTATTTACGAAGTCCAGGAGTCTCTATACGTGTAGATTTGTAGCTGTGTATGATTTGCAGTCTATAGAGGGGTAATTAAAGTCTCCCATGAGCTGGGTGTTAGGATGGATGGTAAGCGTCTCTTGTAGGTCCAAGTATGCATTGTGAGCTTCTTGGGACATTGAGAGTGACCTATAGCTGGCCTAGGATATGGTATGGGATTTTGCCTATGGTGTTCTGCACATTGAGGAACTCCCAACATATCATCCTGTTTGACCACCCTAGAGGTTTGCTTGTTATTGAGGTATAATAAGACACTGCCACCTTTAACTCTTCTGTGCAGCTACTGGTCTGAAAGTGTGGAAAGCTCTGAATCCTTGAACTGCTGGGGTACTCTCTGCTGCTTTAAACTATGTCTCAGTAACTGCACAGATGTCTATATTCTCAAGTGTGAGGAGGGGTTGAAGGGAGTGTAGGTTTTTATTTAGGATCCTGGCATTGAACAATAACTCCTTGAGGTTCAGCTGAGTTTATTTCTATGTCAGTAGGTTTGTCACTTTGGCATTGCCTCAGAAAGGCACTATGCGGATGGATAAAGTTTTATCCATTATTTGAAAGCCTAGAGGGGGAATGTTGCAGACCGTACACTGAGGTTTACAGATGTTGGTGTATCACTAAAGTATTTAAATTAGGATAATATTTAAAAGCCTGCTGACTTTTTCCTTTCTTGCTGTGTATGTGACAGCACTCGCTAAGTTCTTCACTGGCTTTCAAAGCCAGTAAAACACAATGTGTTTTTGTTTTTTTCTTTTGTAACTGATAGTACTCCCAGTGGGAGTGGGTGTACACTAGGGTTCAGCTCTGAGCCCACTGCTGTTCAAACTAGTGATGGACTACATTAGCAAACAGGTTGGAGGGGACAGATCAACAAAGCTGCTGTATGCAGACGATGTGGCAGTACAGGCAGACTCTGAGCTAGAACTTCAGCAAAGGATAGGAGAATGGAATACAAATCTGAAAGCACATGGGATGAAACTAAGCACAGATAAGATGTTGGTAATGATAGCAAATTGGGGAAATCGGAATAAGCTGAGACTAGAGATAGAAGGGAAGATAGTGGAACAGGTAAACAGCTTCAAGTATCTGAGAGGAGTGGTTGTGGAGAAGGGTAGTCTGATTGCACAGGTCAAAGCTAGAATCAGAGGGGCTGCAGCCAACTGGCATAGAGTATCAGGTGTAGTCTATGACAGAAGAATGTCAAAGAAGCTGAAAAGTAATGTGTACAAGACAGTGGTGCGACCAGTACTACTGTATGATACAGAAACCTGGGCAGTAAAGGCAGAACTGTTGAAGAAGCTAGAGGTGATGGAAATGAAGTGCCTGAGAAAGGTGGTAGGATGCACACTGCGGGACAGGCGAAGAAATGAGGACATAAGAGCAGAAGCCATAGTGGCTCCAGTTGCAGAAGAGATCAAACAGAACAGATTACGGTGGTTTGGGAACGTGTGTAGAAAAGCAGAAGACAATCTGGTGAGGAGGATTTGGGACAGACAGGAAGAAGGTAAGAGGAAGCGAAGACATCCACAAAGAGGTGGATGGATTGTGTGAAAGAAGATCTGTGGCAGTCAGGCATGAGTGTTGAAGAAGGCAGGAGTGTGGCACTGAATCGAGAGAGTTGGCGACAGTTAACACGATACCCCGACCCCATGTAGGAAAAAAAATGGGAAAAAGGGGGTTGATGATGATAGTCTATGGAATAGAAAAGACTCCATGCACTACAAAGAGTTATGATGGGGTCTCACCAATCATAACCTGTTGTTGTGTTCTTGACATGGATGCCAAGATTCACCTGTTGAGCTTCGCTCTCGAGGTGAATTTCTTGATATCCATGTCTCAAACACATAACATGGTTATAATCTGAGACCTGATCCTAACCTGTTATATTTTCTAAGGAATTACTTAACATCTATTGAGCTCATCAGATAAGTAATTTTGAATTGGTCTATTTTAATTATACCACTTGTGTTGAAATGCATTGTGAAATACTGCATGCTTTCCCCCCACTCACACTCAAATCCATTGCAGTTTTATTGAGTCTGTATTACAGTGAGTAGTAAATGTGCATGTGTGTGTAAGGATCAGCACTTGTAGCCTCAGTCATTCCTAGTAGTATGCTTGCTGTGTATTTACTTGGTGTTTGCTCTTAGCCCAGGCTGATAATGTTGTTTCAGAAATGTAAAGTTATAAAGCCTTATTACCATTTGTAACTGACTTAAGTTTTTTTTTTAATTTTTACCCCTTGCAGTCATTTACTGCAGACTGGAGCAATTGAGGATTTTGTTGTTGTCTCTGAGCGACAGCTGGTGCAGGGTGTAAGTCGTATTGTTGCAGTAACTGGCCAACAAGCAAAACAGGTAATATTTTAGAACTGTCTGTGAAATATGTAGCATTATTCAGTTAAAATGCTGTCTGTGTCATCATTTGCTCTTTTGTTTGTACATGGGTAAACCTTAGCAGGATTGAATTACAAGACCAAAAGCTTACCTGACCTGAGAACTGTCAGTATTACCACAGTACAGCATGCATACTGGAGTTTTACATCATGGTTACAAAAATCTCACGCTAAGATTAGTAAATAATGCTGTTCTAGTTTACATTTAGATATGTTTAAATGAAAAAGGATTAACAAAATTACCTTTACTAGTCATTGCACACCATTTCAGCCCTGGTATCTGAGCAGCTGTTATTAACTTAATCTCCAGTACTTCAACCTTAACTTTGACCTTTCGTCCAGCACATACTCTAGGACAGATACTCTCATCGTCATCTTCTTTCGGCTGTTCCCGTTAGGGGTCGCCACAGTAGATCACCTGTTTCCATTTCTTCCTGTCCTCTGCATCTTGCTCTGTCACACCAACCACCTGCATGTCCTCTCTCACCACATCCATAATACTTATCTTAGGCCTTCCTCTTTTCCTGTTACCTGTTAGCTTCATCCTTAGCATATTTTTCCCAATATACTCAGCATCCCTCCTCAGCACATGTCCAAACCAACGTAATCGTGCCTCTCTGGCTTTGTCTCCAAACCTTCCAACCTGGGCTGACCCTCTAATATACTTATTCCTAATCCTGTCCACCCTCGTCATACCCAGTGCAAATCTTAACATCTTTAATTCTGCCACATCCAGCTCAAACTCCTGCCTTTTTGTCAATGCCACTGTCTCCAACCCATATGACATAGCTGGTCTCACTACCCTCTTGTAGACCTTCCCTTTCACTCTTACAGGTACTCGTGTGTCACAAATCACTCCTGACACTCTTCTCCACCCACTCCATCCTGCCTGTACTCTTCTTCACCTCTCTTCCACACTCACCGTTACTCTGAACTATTGACCCCAAGTATTTAAACTTATTCACCTTCACCACCTCTACTCCTTGCATCCTCTATCCTCCCTCTCATTCACCACATATATTCTGTCTTAGTCCTGCTGACCTTCATTCCTCTTCTCTCTAGAGCATATCTCCAGGGTCTCTTCCACCTGTTCCCTACTTTCACTGCAAACATCATAGTCCACGGGGACTGCTGTCTGATCTCGTCTGTCAACCTGTCCATCACCATTGCAAATAAGAAAGGGCTCAGAGCTGATCCTTGATGTAACCCCACCTCCACCTTAAACGCATCCGTCACTCCCACCGCAGACCTCACCATTGTCACACTACCCTCGTACATATCCTGTACCACTCTTACATACTTTTCTGACACTCCTGACTTCCTCATACAATATCACAACTCCTCTCTAGGCACCCTGTCATATGCTTTCTCTAAGTCTACAAAAACACAATGCAACTCCTTCCGACATTCTCTGTACTTCTCCATCAACACTCTCAGAGCAAAGATCGCATCTGTAGTGCTCTTTCCTGGCATGAAACCATACTGCTGATCACTAATCATCACGTCCCTTCTTACCCTTGCTTCCAATACTCTTTCCCATAACTTCATGCTGTGACTGATCAATTTTATCCCTCTGTAGTTACTACAGCTCTGCACATAACCCTTATTCTTAAAAATCGGTACCAAAACACTTTTTCTCCATTCCTCAGGTATCCTCTCACTTTCCAAGATTTCATTAAACAATCTGGTTAAAAACTCCACTGCCATCTCACCTAAGCACCTCCATGCTTCCACAGGTATGTCATCTGGGCCAACAGCCTTTCCATTCTTCATTCTCTTCATAGCTATCCTTACTTCCTCCTTGCTAATCCATTGTACTTCATGATTCACTATCCCTACATCATCCAACCTTCTCTCCCTCTCATTCTCTTCATTCATCAACCCCTCAAAGTACTCTTTCCATCTCCTCAACATACTCTCCTCGCTTGTGGCTATGTTTCCCTCATTATCCTTTATCACCTTTACCTGCTGCACATCTTTCCTAGCTCGGTCCCTCTGTCTAGCCAATCGGTACAGGTCCTTTTCTCCCTCCTTAGTGTCCAACCTTTCATACAACTCTTCATATGCCTTATCCTTAGCCTTCGCCACCTCTCTCTTTGCCATGCACCTCATCTCCTTATATTCCTGTCTACTTTCTTCATCTCTCTGACAATCCCACAACAGATACTCTACAAAAGGGAAGTTTCACAAAATCACTCCTGCTTTGTGGAACTTTACTGGGTTGTAACCCATCATGCTTCACTTGTGTTTTTCAGACAATGTGTTTGCATGTTGTTGATCACCATTTTGTTAGTTTTCATAATCTTTTTTAGTGTATGTAGTCTTTTCATTATCCTTTAGCTTTCACTGTGTCCAGTGTTTCTGTAAATTAAAATGTATTTACGTTTTGTGGACTGGGTTACTCCCACTAGGCATGGCTTATTTTCAGGGTAGACCTGTAATGGTATTCATACTGTGTAGGGATAAATTAATGGGAAATCGGAGGAACTTCCACTACTGTTTTCTAGTTGCATAGAGAATGAGATGAGAAGATTGCTAAGGAGGCAGAGGCAGCTTTAGAATTATCTGAGGCAGTGCAAGAGTCAAGAGAGTTGGGGTGTAATGTAATTGTATATGTGATGGAGGACTTTCTGCTCAGAAATTTAGGGATCTAAATACAGTAGCAAGTTCCTAATCAGCAGCATCAGTGGTAATTTCAGAGGTGCTGAATGAAAGAGTTAAGAAAAACACTGCTGGCAGTAGAGGAACAACCCAAGGTGACATTAAGAAGTCTTAGCAGGCACCCTGCAAATGGTAATGTCGAGTGTGACCGCAAGGGAGTATTGGAGTTTTGACAAGGACAGATGACTTGAAGCGGAAGGAGCACAGTCCACACAAGATATGACAGAATGGAGACAGCAGTTAGATTAGTGTTTCTATGGGAAAAATCAGTTATGCATATGCTTTAAGTAGTTACTTTGTGACATTTCCTTTGAATAAGAAATGTTTTTTTTTGTTTAATGAAAGTGTAATGGATACAAGTTTGTAGAAGCAGTTGTGAGATTTTACTTGCACTGAGTTGCCTTTGAAGGGAGGAATATGCAAGTGTGTTTTTTCTGAATGGAAATACTGATGAGTAAGGCAGGCATTTGTTGTAAAGTTGCTTACCGTGCAGTGTTGTTGCTCTGAAGTCCAGGACATACAGATTAGTGGGGATCAAAAAAGGGGGGGCATAGGAAGAGGAGTATGCAAATTAAGAGGTACAGGCTATTGAGTTCAAAGAGGGGTATGCAAATGAAGAGATACAGGCTATTGAATTCAAAATGAGATGCAAATAAGGGTTTACTTAAGCAGTTCCCATTTTGTTGACTTCAGGTGGCATGATCATAAACTGTACATTTAGAGGATGCATTAGAAAGCTGTTGGATTGGTCCCAAACTGACAAGAGATGTTATATGGATGTTGGCCGATATGTATGACCCACAGACTGGATCTAAAGAAATGTGCGCACTTCCTACACCAGTACATACCAAGGGATGCTCTCCCTCCATAGACGGGGTTTTCAGTTTGTACCAGATATACCTCCTGTGCTACTGCTTCTCCAGTTAGGAAGCAGACAAAAACAAACCTAAGGACAGACGAAAAGAAAAGGAAAAAGGAAAATGTAAAGAGCGAGTCAGAAAAGAGGCAAAACAGGATCAGAAAAGTCCAGGAAACGTTCTCTGGATCTGACTTTGTCGACTGGACAAGATCCATTTCTCTAGTCAGCTTCTCTTCTCCTTGGCCCTGTTTCTGTCCAGATCCAGTGAGACCAGAGTTGCATTACCCTATAATTCAAGAGCGGAGAAACTCAAGACCACCTTTGGTGGTTTCTTCTACCTGGTCATCAAAGAGCCCAACCGAACAAGACATTGACAGGATGATGCAGAAGTTTTGTCAGAATGGAAATCCAGCTTGTCGTTCTCTCAGTGCTGTCCTCTGGGAATGTACCAAGTATTGGTCCAACTACCCCACCTTTCATTTCTCCATTCCCAGTCTGCCCTTCGGAGCAGACTACCCTGGGTCTAATTTGCCCCAGGATATCTTTGTTAGAGACAACAGTTCAGACTACTTTGACAGCATCCCTTTCTCTTTTGACTCCAATACTTTTGGATCTGGAAGGGACACTGAGCCCAAGTGTCTGTGCCAGACTTTGAGGGGAAGGGTTGGCACTGAAGTTGTCTGAGCTGTCCCTATCCCTCGGGGCCTCTGCATTCAATAGCTTGGATCCAGAATCAGCTTTGGGGTCAAGATCTATCAGCACTAATGCATCTTTTTCATTTTTGGTTAGGAGGAGGCCTCTGGAGCCAATTGTGAGTTTGGCCTTCGAGACTTTTGAGAGGGCCTTGGTTATGCTGAAGGACAAGGCACATCCATCCAGCTTGGTTTCATCCGAACCCCAACAGGATTCTGCTGCTTCTTCCCATTACTCTGTCAGACAGGGACAGTCAGTACCACAGGCTTCTGAGACTCAATGCTATATTAGCTCCAAGTCTGATTCAGAGCCTTCTACTATACCACAAGAACCAGTTCATAAGAAACATATGTGCAAGTGGAAGCACATAGACTCATAACCAGAGTTTTTCTTTACTGTAGACATGGATTTAGGTGAAGGTTTCTTTAGATCCCCCTCTGAAGATGTCTCCTTTGGTGAAATTCTTGAGTTGGTGAAAGAGAGGGGAATGGTACACCAAGAACCCTTCAGCTGATGAGTCCATGTTCTTAGAATCCTTTGGTTCTGGCACAAAATCGTCCTGCATAGTACCACCCATTGACCACCTTACTGACCACATAGCTCAATGGGCATGGAAGGACCTGACTTGGTGGAACCAATTCCCCAAAAACCTGACAGGATATTAGCAGCCCCAAAAGGCAGGAGGCATGGGATCAAATCTTCACCGTTGGGCGCTATGATGGTAGCAGTGGCCACCGAAAAGGAGGTGTTGGAAGAAAGTTCCTCAGTACATCCCCCAACAGCTATTCTAGGGCTACAGACAGATTTGGGAAATGGACTTGCGCTTCAGCGACTTCTGCATTCAGCACTGAATTTATTTGGTCCATGTTTCTAGATAAAAGAGAGACTTGACCAAAGAGTTTTTCAAGCCTCTCTCGGATGGACTCCCGGCTTTCTACCCTTTAGTTTACTTCCAATATAGCCATGCATCTGCTTTCCAGTGCAGATGACGACATGGCTAGGGTGGCAGGCACCAGCATCACCATTCGTCAGCATGTCTAGATGTGTCTTTGCGATTTTGTGGAAGGCTTTAAGACATCCTTTATTAATGTCCTCTTTTATGGTTCCACTCTGTTTGGTCTTAAGGTAAAAGATATAATAACCAGGTGTTAGCAAGATGGGTAAAACTCTTAGTGCAGTAGAAATATATTTTTCTACCCCACAGAGACCCTTTCTAGGAATCTTATGGCTGAAAAGATGTGGTTTCACAAATCACATAGTTTTTATCAGGACAGCCCTGGAATTAGATCTTCTCATGGCAGAGGAGGTGGTAACTCCAGTGGACGTCACCCTAGAGGCAGAGGAGGACTGTACAACCAGGGCTTTCAGTCCCTTCTCTGAGCAGCTCTATCCGCTCCCCTTTAGAGTTGCTCAACTAATGCACTCTGGAAGAAGTGAGAGGAAGCTTATCTATGCATCCATAAAGCCTGACAAAATGTAACAGCTTCTTAGGTGCTAAGCATAATTTTCAAAGGCTATTCAGTTCCTCTTTCCTTTCCTCCAGTAAAAAAAAAAAGTTCCTGATGTTCCACCCAGTCACTCAAAACTCACAGCAGCGGAAGTTTCCAAGCTGCTAAGAAAGAGTCATCCAAGCAGTCCCCAAAGACCAATTAAAGTACGGAGTCTATTTGAGGTTCTTTTTATTACCCAAGAAAATGGGACATCAGACACATTTTGGATCTGAGTCCTCTAAATCTGTTTGTAAAACAGACAAAATTCCAGATGGTCTTGATTCAGTCCATTTTGCCTGTACTGAGGAAGGATAATTGGATGTGCTCCACAGATCTCCAGGAAGGATAAGAGATGTGATCAAGGAGATTCCTCCATTTCCAGCTGGGAGCCAGTCACTATCATTTCCGAGCCCCACCTTTCAGTCTCACCACAGCCCCCAGGATGTTCACCAAGATAAATGCAGTGGTGACAGCACATTTATGCCTGTTAGGCATCGAGATTTTCCCATATCTTGACAATTGGCTCCTAACTGCTACCTCCAGGAAGCTACTGTTACACCATCTGGACCTTCTGTTCCACTTAATGCAAAATCTTGATTACACTCAATCTACCCAAAAGCCACCTAACCCTAACAGCAGATAAAATTCATTGGATGCCACCTGGACTCAGTACTACAGATCTTCAGCCTTCCCCACTTCAGAGTAATCTCTCTCTGGGTCTCACAGCTGCACAGGTACTTCATCATCATCCTACTCTAGGGAGGTTAATTTCTTTGGCTTTTAGGTCTGATGGCCTCTACAATTTTAATTATCCTACTAGCCAGATTTTACGTGAGAGTACTTCAGTGGACTCTGTATAGTCTCAAAGCATTCATCTGCCTCACTTGAAAATTTGCATCACTGAATTCTACGGACAACACATCTCCTGGTGGGTAAAATCTCCTTCAGTGACAAAAGGAGGTCCATTCCAAATGGATCCCCCCTATGGCTGTACTAACTGCAAGTGGCTTCCTTAGGGGGGTAGGGCATTTCAAAGGAAGGGCAGTCCAAGGTACTTGGTCACATCTAGATGTCAATTTTCACATAAATAATCAAGGCGATGAGGGCAGTCCTCCTAGCATTGCAGGCATTCCAGGATATCCTTTCCAAGGGTGTGATCTCCATACAGACAGACAACATGGGCTTAATCTGGTACTTCAACAAACGGAAAAATCTGCTCTTGTCTCCTTTGGTGAGATCTCCATACAGACAGACAACATTGTCATAATCTGGTACTTCAACAAATAGGGAAGAATCCGTTCCTGTCTCCTTTGTTGAGAGGCCATGACAATTTGATAGTGAGTAATGTCTTCACACTGTTTTCTGATAGCAGTGCAAATACTTGGGACATCCAATATATGAGTGAGCAAATTGAGTAGAACCATCTTAATGCCTCAAGAGTTGTCTCTCAATCCAAAAGTGACAGCCTTGACTTTCCATCACTGAGGCCAACCTTTCTGCGACCTGATTGCATGCTACCTAAAGAACAAGTGCAGCAGTTACTTTGTTCTGATTCATCCCCAGGGATAGTCACCGAGGGATGCTGTGGTCCACAGTTGACACCCATGTCTTTTCCTCCATTGCCTTTAATGAACAAATTCTTCAAGAAAGCAAGAATCTGCAAGGCCAGTGTGTGATCCTCATTGCTCCTGTGTGTGTTGCCCCGATAAACATGGTTGCCCTTCCTGTCGCCTCTACTCGTGCATTCTCCATGGATGTTGGCTCAGTATCCAAACCTATTAACACTCTTATCTGGATTGCTGCCTCTGTATCAAAGATCCTTGAAATTAACTGCTTGGTTCCTCCAGTTCTAACCTTAGCCACAGATGCCAGGCTCCCAACATCAGTTCAGATAATATCAGATTCTCAAAAGCAATCCACTAAAAAGATTTACCACAGCAAATGGAAGAGATTTTCCATTTTGGCTACATCAAAAAGGTTTAGACCCCTTTTCTGCTCCCAGTCCTTCCATAATAATATTCTTGTCCGAACTTTTCCATACTGGCTCTACATGTCCTTCCATATCACTATTGGCATATTCTTTACAGTAGGGATTCCCTGCCAAGAGCATCCCAGTGTCTCGCCAGTATACCCAAGTCTTTAGGTTGTAATGGGTACACCATACATCTCACATATGCGTAGGGCATAAAGGTGACATCCAGATGTACCATCCGTAGAAATTCTTTGCCCTGTCCAAACTCCATCTTCTGTATGTCCGAATGCTTGTTCATTTGCTGGTTGCTAGACTGCTTCAGATAAGTGCCTCATTGTTTTTTTTTTTATTTTTTTATTAACGTTATCTTTGTTTTGCCGTGTTCTAGTTGTTGGTTTCATGTCATCCAAAATGGGGAAATGCCAGTGCAAGAAACAGATTCCCCAAAAAGATCATCACAGGCGCTGTTTGTTCTGTTTAGGCATGTCGTACAGCCATATATCTTGTGAGATTTGTCAAGCTTTCATCCCTAAGACATTGCATACTCTGCTTTCTTCCCTTGTGATTTACAAGAATGAGTGACTTAAACTGTTGGCTAAAGACACTATGGAAGGATCTTCTTGGCATGAGGGTCATCTGTCTGCAAAGAAAAAGATCAAGAAAGCTCTGTAGGATTCTTCGGCTGTTCTGCCTCCACCGGACATCTCTCTTGAGACTGGTGATAGCCTGGAGGATCATCCTGTTTCCTTTTTGGATTTCTCTGCCACAACTGCTTCTGTGGCTGGCATAGATCAGATTCCTTGCAAGTCCATGGAGGCCTTGCAGTCGTTTGCTTCAGATATTCACGAGGAACCACGGCTGATAATTACCAAAGGGCCTAAGGCTGTTCCTCCGGTATTAGTCAGGGAAGAGGTTTCGACTACCATTAGAGTGTCGTCAGGAGTCAAAGCATCCTAAATTGTTTAAGGCTAACATCCCACTTAAAAAGACGCAGAAGACTAAACACATTTTGCCTGCTCCTAAAGAATGGCAAGACTTCACTGAAGGCCTGTTTAATGCCCTTATGGCTCTGAAGCCTCCACAGGGAGGTTTTGTTCCTGCTCCTCCTTGGTCTTCTACCCCTCTTAAGAGCCATACAGAACAGGATTCTGCTGATGATGATGATTCTGATGAAGAGTTACTTACTTATTCTCAGATTCCTTTCCCATTAGACTGGTTCTGAGGAAGAAGATCCTATCAGTCCTGAATCTCCTTTTGAAGAGATTTCTTTTGGTGATACTATTTGCAGTATGATGGAATTTTTCAAATGGGACTGTGCTCAGGCGTCTGATGTTCAGAAGAAGTACTATGAGCTTTTGCAGATGGAGTTTCCTAGGCCCTTTGTTGTTTCCCCTGTTCTTGCTACCCTGCTGGATGCTTTTTCGACTGCCTCTCAGGCTCCTGATTCCCAGCCTTCTGCTCCTAAGAAACTGATAGGTTTTATAAAGTGCCTGATGACTACAGGTTTCTTTTTAAATGTCCTTCTGCTGACCCTTCTGTGGTGTCAGTGGCTTCTGATAAGCCCTCCAAATTGTTTCCTTCAACTAAGTTACTTCCCTCTGATAAGGATAGCAGAACCGTGGAGAGGCTAGGTAAGAAGGTGTGTACTTGTGCTACCCTAGCCTTTAGAGCTATGAACTGCCAGACACACATGACCAGGTATGTCTTGGATCTTCTTTGTCAGGCCTGTCAAGTCATTTCAAATCTTCCTGATTCTGAAGGGAAGGCCTCTGCTTTTGCCTTGCTAAAGACGTCCTCCCTGTCATTCAATTAAATGCAGCTGTAGGGCTGCTGCTTTTGGATCTGTTAGGAGGAGGTATTCCTGGCTTTGACTTCAGACTTTGTCTAATGATATCAAGGCTAAACTGATGGATGCTCCTCTAGATAATAAACATTTGTCTGGTACTGCTGCTACAGAGTTGTTTACATCCCTGTAAGAAAGGGTGTAAGGCCTTATAGGAGTTGAAACATATTTTTGTTTCACCTGTTCCTAAATATCAGAGGAATTAGATCCTAATGAGCCTGCCTTTGTTCGTAAACAGTCTCACCCTCCCCTGAGGGAAAAGGAGGTGGTAGAAGGGCTCCCCTACTAAGGCTACCCAAACTCCTCCTTCTCAAAAGCCTCCTTTTCCTGACAAATCAGGTGTTGTCTGACTATCCATGCCCGGTTCTTCTCATTTACTTTCCTCTTTCTCTACGTCTTTCCCTGTCCCTTCCTTTTTGTTTACAGATCACTGAAGACCCCTGGGTTCTTTCCATCATTCGCCAGGGTTATTGCATGGTTTTGGAATCCTCCACCCCTTTTTTGAGCATTCCTCAGCCTCCTGAGGAACAACTGCCCTTTTTTCTAGAGGTGCTTCAGGACCTGTTTGCTCAAGGAACAATTCAAGAAATGCCAACCCCTCAGAGGGGAAGGGATTTTATTCCAGACTGTTTTTGGTCCCCAGGAAAGAAGGCACCTGGAGCCCGATTCTGGATCTTTCTCATCTGAATACCTTTTTGAAGGTCCCTTCTTTTCAGATGCTGTCCCTTCAAACCTTGTTTCCTGTGCTACTTCCTCAGGACTTTCTAGTTTCTCCTGGATCTCAAGGATGCTTATCTACACATTCCTATTCATCCCATTTTCAGGAAATGTTTACGTTTCTCTATTGCCTCCTGCATTTTCAGTTCTCTGCTTTGCCCCCTGGCCTTTTCATTGCCCCAAGGGTCTTCACCAAATGCCTCACTGCTGTGATTGCTTTTTGCAGACTGAGGGGGATGCAGGTCTTTTCTTATCTGGACAACCTACTTATTCAGGCCTCCTCTCCGGAGATATTACTTCAGCATTCGAATGTTGCTATTTCTCTTCTGCAAAGCCTATGGTTTACTGTAAATTCCCAATAGTCATTTGACTCTTTCTGATTGCTTTCTTTCAGTCCCTTCTTCCTCTGGCTTCAGAAAAGCCAGGGAGTTTCTAAGGGCTCTGGGTTTCATGCCTTCATCTATTCCTATGCTCCCTTTATCCAGACTCCACATGAGAAAGTTCCAGTAGTTTCTAATGTCAGTTTGGCTTCAACATTCCTCTTCCTTTAGATTTTCTAGTTTCTGTTCTTCCATGCCTCGAGCTGGCACTTCACTGGTGGATTAGTCAGTTGTACTTCAACCCAGGGCATCCTTTTCAATCTCCAGTCCCCTCTCAGAAACTGTTCACAGATGCCTCGTATATGCAGTGGAGGGGCCTCCTTTGGTTCCCTGAAAGTGCAGGTCCTTTGGTCTCTTTGACAAAAGAAAGACCATGTCAGTGTTAAAGAGATGAGAGTTCTTATTCTGGCTATTAAGGCTTTTCATTCTCTTCCTTCCAGGGCCACTCAAGATTCTCACAGGCATTACCATAGTGATGTGGTATGTCAACAAGCAGGGGGGGGGGGCAAGGTCTTCTCTTCTATGCAGGTTAGCCCTGCATGTTTGGGATCTGGCTATCCAGTATCAGGTAACCCTTCAGGCATTGTACATTCCCTCAGCTCAGAACATAGTGACAAATTCTCTGACTAGGTTTGTAACACAATCCCATGAGTGGATGCTTCACAGGGATGTGTTTCTGGACATTGTCCACCAGTGGAGTACTCCTCAAGTAGATCTATTTTCTTTCCCCCTGAACAGGCAGCCTCCTGTGTTTTGTGCCAGAGTCCCATGCCCTCTGGCCCGGAAGGTGGATGCCCTCTCTCTTTCTTGGAAGGGGATGTTTCTTTATTCCTTCTCTCCCCTTTCTCTCATTCTCAAAATACTATTCAAGATAAAACAGGGTGCTCCCAAAGTCTTGCTGGTGGCTCCCTTTTGGCCCAGGCAGCATTGGTTCCCTTTTGATCTGCATCTAGCCAAGGACAATCATCACAAGTTACCTCACAGGGTGAACTTGCTCACACAAGACAAGGGATCTCTCATCCATCCCCACCTGTCCGCTCTTCAACTGACATCGTGGGTGATAGGGTTTTGATCCCCTACAGACACCTTTTTATCTGAGGGTGTGATTTGAGTCCTGCAGGAGGCCAGGAAACCCACTGGTAGGAAATCTTACTTATCCAAATGGAAGAGGTTTTCTGTTTGGTGCCTTTCTCATAACCTGGATCCACTTACTGTGGATGTTCCTTTGTTCCTCCCTTATTTATGTAAATTGCTCAATGCTTGGTTGGCATATTCTTCTGTTAAGGCCCACCTTTCAGCTATCTCAGCTTGTCTGCCTTTGATTCCCCCTTTAGCCTCTAGATTTGAGGCCAAACAGCTTCTTAAAAGTGTCCTTCACATTAGACCTCCGAGGAGACCAGTTTCTCCTTCAGGGGACCTTAATTGTATTCTAGAAAAATTGACTTGGGCTCCTTTTGAGCCTGCTGCTTCGACTTCCTTATAGCTTTACTGTTGGAACACTGTTCTTCTTTGGCCTTTACCTCCACCAGACGTGTCTGAGCTGCAAGCCCTTATGGCTGTTCCTCCTTTTTTAGTTTTCCATAAGGACAGGGTGTCCATGTGTACTAGTCCTTTTATGCCTAAGTTGGTTAATGAGTTGTCTCTTAATCAGTTTATTAATTTGCCTTCCTTTTTCCCTTTTTTGCAGTCTGCTAGTCAGAAGGTTCTGCACAACTTGGATTTGCATAGACAGCTTAGATGTTATTTGTATAAGAATAAAGCTTTTCATAAAGCTGAACAGCTTTGTTTCATTTCATCCTAGGTCTGTTTCCAAGCAAACCATTTATTGTGGGATATCTAAAGCCATTTCATTTTGTTATTCTTTTAATGAAAAGAGCATTCCTTCTTCTATTAAGGCTCTTTCTACTAGTGCTGTGGATTTTTCTGGTGCCTTTTTCAAGGGTTTGGATACTATTTTTATTCTGGAGGCAGCTACCTGGACTTCTTTGCATACGGTTTACCAAGCACTATAAGCTGAATGTGATTTTTAGGGCCAGAGCTGGCTTTGCCAGCGCCATTCTCCATGGCTTCCTAGAGGGCTGTGCTGGCCCTTTCTCCTTATAGTCTTCTACCTGTGCTATTGTACTCTTCCTGGTTTAAAGAATACTGCAACAGTGATATGGAAGGACATAGTACAGTTGTGTAAAATCTTACCATAACAGTAGATGGTCTTCTCTTCACTGTTGCAGTATTCACTCCTTCCCTCCTCCCCTTGGTCCTTTTTCCTTCTGAATGTGCTTGTTACCTACGAATAGCCTTGGACTGGTGTTCCTACTGGTACTTTTTCAGTTATGAAGATAGTACATCTGGATGTCACTTTTATGCCCTGTGCCACGTGCAGAGAGCATACATGTGACATACAGTGTACCCATTACAACCTAAAGGCTTTGGTATAGTGGACGGATGTAGGGCTGCCCTTAACAAGGAATCCCTATCGTAAAGAAAACTGCAAAAGTGGAGAGAAGGGCATCTGCTGTTATAAGATTTTACACAACTGTACTTTATTCTACTATCAAAATGCAAATGACTGCAATCTCAAATTTCCACATAGGGCAAAATGACAGTTCTATAGTTTCCTTAAGAGTCAGGGAAAACCTTTTTGGAGAAACTTTTCTTTTTCAACCACCTATTAGGGATCCAGTCCCTCCGTGGGATATTACTGTCATGCTCCAAGTATTAGCTCAACCCCTGTTATGAATGAGCAGCATTAGTTGATTTGAAGTTCCTGTCTTGGAAAACCATCTTTCTGGTGGCTGTTACATCATCCAGATTGATTTCAGAGTTACAGGCCCCATTTCTGGAAACCATCCTTCCTTCTTAAGGTGGCATCCGAAATAAACTTAAATTAGTCAGTAAATCTACCAATCTTTCCCCCCAAAATCTCAAAAAAGAGGTGTATACATTCTTCCTATGCTGCATGTTCATTTGCCAACTCAGATTCTACCTTCACAGGACTAAACAGTTCAGAAAGTCTAATCAGTTGTCACCTTCTCAAGACCAAAAGTTTACTTTTTCAAGATGGCTATCAGATTGCATTTATTTTGTCTATAATAAAAAGTGATTGTCCATACAATCTAAACCTAAGGCTCACTCCACAAGGGCAATAGTCGCATCAACAGCTTTTGCGAGTAGAGTCCCCTACTGATGACATTTGTGCTGCAGCAACTTGATCAACAGTTAACACATTTGTATCTCATTACAAACTAGATGTACAATTCTGGTCACATTCTTTCTTTGGTTCCAACATTCTCAGGAATGTCCTTGAAACCACCCAGGTAAAACAGTTTGGGAGTCTTTCCCATGTGTTAAATCAGATGAAAATAGATTTCCACCAAATATTCCTTAGATCCAACAAAGCTGGTTGGACCCCAAAAGAAAGCTTCCTGGAGGTCAGAGCCAACAGCTTTTTGGACCCATCCATCCTCTCCTTGGCAACAATTTTCGCCAGAACCAGTGAGTCCGAGATTATATTCTCTGATCCTTCAAGAAAGAAGATATTCCAGGCCTTCTTCTGTGGCCCCTTCTACTAGATCATCTCGAAGGTTAACAGAGTATGATGTCAACAGGATGATGGGAAAGTTCCTAAGAATGCAGATCCAGCTTGGGGTTCTGTTGCTACTGTCCCCTGGAAACAAACTGTATGTTGGTCATTTCTACCCCTGTACTTTATTTCACCTGTTGCAGTCCGTCCTTTGGCTCTGACAGCTTTGTATCAAACTAATCCAGAAGCATATAGCTCTGTATCAAGAGTACAATCTATTTTGACACCAACAGCTTCCCTGTCTACTCCAATACCTTTGGATTGAGAAAGAACTCTGAGTCGTAGTGTCAGTACCAAGTTCTGAGGGTGTTATTAACCCAAAGATTCTTAAAGCCATCTCTTTCCCTTGGGGCTTTCCCACTAGACAGCTACTGGTCTGAGGTCAGCTTCAAGGCCGGGGCTTGTCTCGGTTAAGAATTCTCTCTCTCCTCCTCTTCGAATCCTGGGAGACCATCAGCAGCTTCAGACTTTGAGGTTCTTGAAAGGGTTTTGTACATACCCAAAGAGAAGGTGCTTTCTCCTAGCTCATTTCCACCCAAACCCTAGCTAGACTCTGTGATGTCATGTTCTCATTATCCCACCAGACAGGGACAGTTAGGGCCTCAGGCTTCTGAAACCACTTGCGTTGTCAGCTCCCAATGTGATTCTGTACCATCAGACCTCACAACAGAACCAGTTCACAAGAAACGGACATGAAAGCGAAAGTACATAGACTTCTCGCCAGAGTCTTTCAAGAAATATACAGACTGATGAGGGCAGGCGTTCACCTCAGAAGATATCAGCTTTGGTGAAACCCTGGAACTTATGATTCAGAGAGGGGGATGGTCCACTGAGAATCTCTCACTGGTTAAAGCTGTATTTTTGGATTCCTTCGGTTCTGGATCAACATCGTCCTGGGTGATGCCGCCTGTTGACACATTTATTGATATCATGGTGGAGCCAATACCTGCAAAACTACTTTAACAGCTCCGAAGGACAGGAAACACTGGGGCAGAGGTCCGCCAGTGGATGAGATGGTCGTAGCAGCGGCGACCAAAAAGGAATTATCCAAAGAGAGTTCCTTTGTCCTTCCCCTCTCAGATTTCAGAGACTTGACTAAGGAGCATTTCAAGTCTCTTTCTGGAGTTTTGCCTGCAGGTGTCCAAAAAACAGTGGACTCCCAGCTCTCTACTCTGCAGTCGGCCTCTAGTGTAGCCATGTGACTGATTTCTAATGCAGCTGATGGCTCAGCCAGAATGGCAGGCACAGGGTTTATAGCAAGATGGCATGCCTGGATGCATCTTTGTGAGTTCACAGAAGGCTTCAAAACATCTTCGTCAGCTCCACATATGATGGCTCCACACTATTTGAGCTCAAAGTTAAGACACATTGACCAGGAGCTAGCAGGATGGTAAGACTCTATCTGCAGTGGGCATCTGTTTTTCCCCCCCCCCCCCAAAAGATCCTCTTGTAGGTATCAGAGGGCCGGGAAAAAGATGTGGTTTTCGTAAGTCACCTAGCCCTTATCAGGACTCTCTTGGTGATAGATCTCCACAAGGCAGATATAGAGGAAATTCTAATGGATATTACCCAAGAGGCAGAGGTGGACTGCATGACCTGGCCTTCCATCGTCTCTTTACTGAGAGGCCCTGTCACCGTCCCTCAAGGGTTGTCCAACTGCTACAGTCTGGAGACAGTTGGGGGATGCTTATCTCTGCAGCCTCCTGCTTGGTAAAACATAAGCTCCATGGGTGCTAAAGATAATTAAAAGAGGCTGTTCTGTTTCCTTTTCTATTCCACTCCAGGAGATTCCTCCATTTCTGGCTGGGAGCCAGTCACTATTGGTTCAGACCCCTGCCTTTCAGTCTCACCACAGCCCCCAGGGTGTTCACCAGGTTAATAGAGGTGGCAGTGCACTTGCGTCTGCTAGGGATCCAAGTCTTCCTCTACCTTGACGATCGACTCCTGAACTGCTGCTGTCAAGTATTTGCTGTTACGTGACTTGGGCCTTCTGCTTCAGTTGTTACTGGACTTTGGTATAACAGTAAATTGCTCCAGGTGTCAGTTGTTACTAACCCAACAAATAGAATTCGCTGGATGCCACCTCAACACAACTCTGCAAATCATCAATCTTCCTTACCACAGGGTCTTATCTTTGCATCTTACAACCACACAAGTGATCCACCATCCCTACACTCCAGCACAATTGTACTGTGTCTTTTAGGTCTAATGGCTTCCACAATTCTAATGATTCTAGTGGCCCACTACTATATAAGAATACTTCGGTGGACTCTAGCAATGCATGGGTCACAGAACTTTCAACCCATTAGATGCAAAGATTTGACAAGGGTTTGCAGGCAACACATCATTTAATGGATTACTTTCCTTTCAGTAACTGCAGGACTGCTCTTAGATCTGCTGGTAGCAGTAGTAACCATGGAAGCCTCTCCTCTGGGGGGGGGGGGGGTTGTATTTCAAAGGGAGGATGATCCAAAGCACATGCTCAACTTTAGAGGCAAAACTTCACATCGGTGTCTTGGAGATGAGGGTGGTTCTCCTACCGTTGCAGGCATTTCAGGATGTCCTCCACAAGGATGAGATTTCCATACAGACAGACAACATGGCAGTTGTATGGTACATCAGCAAACAAGGAGTAACCCTTTCTTACCGCTTGCATTGAAAAGCCATGGTAAAAGTTTGGCAGTGGGTGATCTCTTTACACCATTTTCTGATAGCAGTGCACATCCCGGGGTCTTCCAGTGTTCTGTGAGACAAATTGAGCAGGACTGTTCTAACTCCTCATGAGTGGTCTCTCAATCTAGTGGTAGCAACCTTAATTTTTCATCACTGGGGCCAATCTTGCTGCAACCTATCCGCTGCCTACCTCAAAAACAAGTACAGAAATTACTTTGCCCTTATCCCTCCACAGGGTCACTCAATGAAGGATGCTCTGGTCCACAATTGCATCCTGGACCTCCTTTGTCTTTCTCCCATTATCACTCATGAACAAATTCATTCAGAAAGCCAGGCAGTGCAAGCCCAAAGTAATCGCCATTGTCCCCTCCTGGCCCTGACAAAACATGGTTTCCTTTCCTGTGTCCTTTAATAGTACATCTTCCCTGTATGTTGGATCAATATCCAAATCTTCTTTCCCACCCATTGGAATTGCATCCTCTGAACCAAACTGCCAGGAAGCTAGCTGCCTGATTTCTCCAGTTTTGACCATAGCCAGAGATGCCAGGCTTCCCGATATGGTTGTTGAGATTATATTGGCTTCCAGAAACCTGCTATGGAAAAGATATATTACAGCAAATGGAAAATATTTTCTATTGGTGGTAGTGAACGGTTTGGACCTTTTTGCTGCACTCATCCCCTCCATCTTGGAATTCTTGTCTGAATTTTTTTTTCACAAAGGTTCTAGTTATTCTATCATTAAAGTTCAAATAGCAGCAATTTTGAATTTTCATATTGGGCACAGTGACACTTCCATAGTCTCCATGAAGGTCTCTAAAGCCTCTTTAAGGGGAACATTTCTGTTATGCCCTCCCATTAGAGATCCAGTCCCTCCATGGGATAGTACATTCATTCTGCAGGGTCTGAAATCCCCCCTTTGAACCTGCAGCCATGGCAGTTATTAAATATATAACTTGGAAAACAGTTTTCATCATGGTGATCATTTCAGCCTGACGGATTTCAAAATTTCAAGCACTCTTACATAAACCTCCTTATTTGATTTTCCATAAGGACAGGCCCACAGTTCGTACCTTTGTAACTCATTATAAACCAGATGTACAATCCAGATTTTGCTCTTCTTTTGATTCCACCATACTCCATGATGCCCTTCCTTGATACCACCCAGAAAAACAACTTGGGAATCTGTCTCGTATATTGTTGGATTGGACAAAAATAGACAACATTGGATATGAAGGTTATGTACTTCCCATAACAATAGATCCATGCTGTCTGATTTTCATCCACTTCAGCCTCCCTTCCTCCTGCCCCCTTCCCAAATTGACACATATAGCTTTGAGTTGATTGAGCGTCACGCCACGTCACACCCTGTCTGTGAGCAGTTTTTTCTGTCCATTTTCCTGATCTCTTCTCTCTGTTTATCTGTTTTCTAATATTTGGTCATAAATGGGCCTTAACTGTATGGTAAAGGGAAAACTCAATATGAGGTATTAGGATTGAATTCAGGAAATTGCGGTTAGGGAAGGAGTCAGAACCATGGAAGCTTTAAATTTGGTTCCACGGTCAGATCCAGTTGGATCCAACAACCCATATGTTGAACTGGATAAAAATGAGTCAACATGGATCTATCATTATGGTGAGTACATAACTTTCATTTTTCAGTTATTTGAGATGTTGAGTGCATGTACCAAGTTATTTGTTTATTTTCCTAGGCTCGGGAAGTAGGTGAGGCTTTGGCTCAAGAAGTGGAATCCCTATCACATCGTTTGCAATCACGGATGTCATCATTATGCATTGCACAGAGACTATCCAAGGAAATTGGTCAGCTTACAGAAGTAAGTTGCTGTTTGTGTCTGTCATTTAATAGCTTTATTTTCTGCGTGCAATTTCTTTGAAGTATGTAGTGCAAACAGGGCACATCTGTAGTAGAAAACAAAACAGATTCTGAAAGCCCACTGCGGGTGCTGTAACTAGTGATTATAACTTAAATGCCAGCAGTACTTCTTTCTCCAGTAAGGTTATTTAAATGGTGCCAGTTTATCAGTTCCCAGTTTCACCAAAATGCATTTTATTCTAGCAAAGTATAAAATAATTGTAGTAGATAGTAAAATGGTGCACTGATTTGATCTGTTTTGACAAGCGTATAATTTACTTTTGTCGATGGATTCTGTAGTGTTAAGGTAAGAAAAAAACTTGTACCATAAGATCTACCCCAAGGAACCATGGGTGTGTCTCCACACTTCTATTTTCTGTGCTGATTGCTGACAAAATGTTACATACATGCATACAAATATTTGAAGCACAGGCATTAATGCCCTTCTAGCCTGCCAGTATACCAAAACACTTGTTCCCATAATAAGTGTCCAAGCTGTTATCTAAACTAATACTTATTTTAATGTAATTTGGTAGTCTGTTCCATGTATCAGCTGCTGTCTCCGAGAACCAACTAGTACACCTCTCATGCCTATAAAATCTTCTACATAGGTTGTCTGATGATTCTGTACTACTATTTGATAACTCCAAACATTCCCAGAGATATTTGTCTTTAAATGCTGAATATACCCTAATTAGATCTTCTCTTGGATAAAAAAGCTAGGAAATCACTCCACTGGTCACCCACAAGTAAAAAATAGTCCGTTCAATATTTTACAAGTAATGCTTTAAGGTGCTGTCATGTGGACAGAATGGGTCAGGATAAATTATTTTAATATTTTAATTTTCATCAAAATGAAGACATTAAAAATAAAAATATACATGAAATAATGTTGATTTTGAATTTTAGGCTAAATATTTTAGTAAGAGTATATTTAAGGCATTACTTGTAAAATATTGAAATGTTACAGTTAATATGTGGATCTCATAGGGAAGTGTGTCTTTAAATGGAGGTGTGTGTGAAATGTCACATGATTGATGACTTTTTTATTTAAACTTTGCATTTGTACATGTCTGTTATCTGAAGTCTCTCTATAAGGAGAGACGAAAAGCGCTTAATAAAACAGACTTTATTTTTTACTTGTGAGTGACCAGTGGAGTGATTTCCTAGCTTTTTTATCCAGTTTGTGTTTTTAAGATCTTCTCTTGGATATCTGTAAGAGACACTGTACAAGTTAAGATATTTTAGTCATTCATAATAACTTAAATTTTCACATCCATGGATGTCCTTGGTATATTTCCACTATACTCTTTCCAGTTTACTCATGCTTGTTTTCTTATCAGGTTTCCATATTGTTATTCCATACTCAAGTTTGGGACTAATGTAACTAACAAGCAATGACTTCATCATTTCTGATTTTCTAGACTTTATAAATCTTTTTATACAACCTATAACTCTATAACTATCATTAACCAATTGGCTGATATTATTAGAAAAACTCAGCTGGAGCTATCCATATACCCAGATCCTTAAAGGAGTCTACAGCTTCAATCACTGTGTGCTGTATTAAATATTCACCTTTCAATTTATGTCTCCCAAATCTCATATGCTTAGGTTTTGATGGTATTTATCAACATACTATTCTCCTGTGCTCAAATGGTCAATGTAGTCAAGTTCTTTTGCAGACCTGCCTCATCAGTAACACGTGTAATCAGTTTACCCAGTTTCAGGTCATCTGTGTACAGAACACCTCAGATGAAAAAGTTAGGTCTGAAAGATACAATCTAAACAAGTAAGGGCCTAGGAAAGAGCCCTATGGGCCATCCTGTAACCAAGAATTTCACCATTCCAGTTGCTGTATGATACTTGCCATGTCCTATTTGTAAGCCATGCAGCTGTCCATCTTATCAAGAGTACATACAGTGGGTATAAAAAGTGTACACATCCCTGTTAAAATTCCAGGTTTTTGTGATATAAAAAATAAGAACACAATAAATAATTTCAAAACTTTTCCCTCCTTTAATGTGACCTGTAATCTGTACAATTCAATTAAAAAAGCAAATCTGTTAGGGGAAAAATATAAAAAAATAAAAAAATAAAAAAAACTTACAATAAGCTAGTTGCATAAGTGTGCACACCCTTAAACTAATATTTATTGAAGCACCTTTTGATTTAATTACAACATTCAGTCTTCTTGGGTACACACTTGCCATTGATTAAAGAGACTCTGATTAACCCCAAATAAAGTTCAGCTGTCCTAGTAGGATTTTCCTGACATTTACTCAGTTGCCTGCTACAGCAAAAAACATGGTTTGCAGAGAGCTTACAAAGCATCAAAGGGATCTTATTGTTGAAAGGTATCAGTCAGGAGAAGGGTACCAAAAAAATATCCACAGCATTGGATATAACATGGAACACAGTGAAGACAGTCATCAAAAAGTAGAGAAAATATGGGACAACAGTGACGTTGCAAAGAACTGGATGTCCCTCCAAAACTGATGACAAGACGAGACAAAAACTGGTCAGGGAGGCTGCCAAGAGACCTACACCAACACTGAAGGAGCTGCAGGAATTTCTGGCAAGTGCTGGTTGTGTACTACATGTGACAACAATTTCCCATATTCTCCATATGTCTGGACTATGGGGTAGGGTTGCAAGACAGAAGCCTTTTCTTACACAGAAAAACATCCAGGCCCAGCTAAAATTTGCAAAAGAATACATCAGGTCTCCCAAAAGGATGTGGGAAAATGTGTTATGGTCTGATGAGACCAATGTTGAACTTTCTGGCCACAATTCCAAAAGGTAAGTTTGGTGCAAAAACAACACTTTGCATAACCAAAAGAACACCATCCCCACGGTGAAGCATGATGGTGGCAGTATCATGCTTTGGGGTTGCTTTTCTTCAGCTGTAACTGGGGCTTTAGTCAGGGTGGAGGGAATTATGAACAGTTCCAAATACCAGTCACTTTTGGCCCAAAACCTTCAGGCGTCTGCTAGAAAGCTGAAGAGGAATTTCACCTTTCAACACGACAGTGACCCCAAGCATACATCCAAATCAACAGAAGAATGGCTTCACCAGAAGAAAATTAAAGTTTTGGAATGGCCCAGCCAGAGCCCAGACCTAAACTCAATAGAAAATCTGTGGGGTGACCTGAAGAGGGCTGTGCACAAGATATGCCCTCATAATCTGACAGATTTGGAGCGCTTTTGCAAGGAAGAGTGGGCAGATATTGCCAAGTCAATATGTGCCATTCTGATAGATCCCTACCCAAGAAGACTGAATGCTGTAATTATTAGTTTAAGGGTGTGCACACTTATGCAACCAACTTATTGTACTTTTTTTATTTTTTATATCTTTTCCCCTAACAGATTTGTTTGTTTTTCAATTGAATTGTACAGTTTATAGGTCACATTATAGGTGGGAAAAGTTTTGAAATGATTTATTGTGGTCTCATTTTTTTATATCAGAAAAGCCTGGCATTTTAACAGGAGGTGTGTACACTTTTTATATCCACTGTAGATAGCTAGTTGTTCTAATTTATTGATCAGTGTTTTGTGTATGACCCTGTCAAATGCTGAAGTTAAATCTGTATGTTGCATCACAGCACAATTTGTCATTCATAGCTGTTATATTGTTATAGAACATCATGTTACAGGTGGTGATAGATTTGTTTTCAAGCATACGCATGTTTATATATGGTTTCAAGTCCCAACCTATACAATTTTGACAATTATTTATTCAATATTGCCTTCTGCGTTATTTTTCCACAACATGAAATTAGACTTAAGGGTGTATATGACTCTGGGTTTGTCCTACTTCCCTTTCCCTTAGACAGATTTAATAAGGACATGTCTCCAATCTTGAGAAATCTCCCCATATGTTATATAACCTGTTAAATAATAGATATAATGGGGCACTGTAAGTTGTTGCAGAAGTGTTCTTAAGTCATTATTGCTAATTCCGTCTCCTCCTTGTACTTTGAATCCAGTTTGCGCAGTTCGTTTCAGTATAATCTTATTTGATTCCAGTTTCTGCTGTTACCTGGATGCCACTAGGAGAACTTATCACCTGCTTTGTGGAGCCAAACTGTTTTGCATAAGATTTTGTAAATATATGTATAATATGTTGTATCTGAGAATAAATTTTAGAATCTGCACACAGTTTATCGTTTTGTATGTCTTTACTCCTTCCACATCTTAGGTATCTATAAAAAGGTTTCCTATTAGGCTCAATATCTTTATAAATTTTCTTCAAATTTTTTATAGCTCTTGTCTCATACTATGCTTAATTTGTTTTTCCATCTTGTTTATTTCAGTTTTCAAAGTTGTAGTCAACCTGTCTTTAATGTCTTATATTTTTGTATTGCACCTTAATCGGGTATCTTGTTCTTATGGAAATATATCCCCCTGAAGTTGTATGCCTAGATCCTGATAAACATTTTTACACATCACCACACCAGTTAGTTTTATGCAGTGACTATTTTGCTTGTACGTAATCTGTAATTAATCTTCTGTGCATTGGTTTTGATTTCAGTTTGGCAGAGTTATCTAGCAGCAAATTAACCTTTATAACGTCATGATCACTGCACATCAACGGTGATAAAACTTGACTTGAAGTAGTAGTAATTTCTTTAGGAACACAATGTCTAGTATGTTCTGTTTCCTGGTAGTTTTTTTTTTTTTACAATCTGAAGCAATTATTGTTCTGAACATATGTAGTGAATAATTTTCTTGCTAATATTGTTGAATCAATATTATTCCAATCTGTTTTTGGTAAATTTAAGTTCCCCATTTAAGAACCCAGTCTGTAGTATTGTTGTTATCACTGAACATGTAATAATCACAGGTCTAATAAATATATTTAATCCCCATCATAATACCTCCACCTGAATTTTGTTAGAATGTCTGTTATAGTAAAAACATTAATACCCTGAAAGAGCTGGTTTACAATTATTGTTGTTCAACCATGTTTCACAAACAATAACATCGGTCTTGTGGAAATGTAGCAAATTTTCCATTAAAAAAAGCGTTTATTAATGCTTCTAGCATTAATAACTATTAGAGATGTATCAAGTGTTGCTGTATGTGAACTGTTAAATTTTCAACCTGGCAAAAATCCTGCCTAGTATTTGTCAAATACTACAAATTATCTGCTGCAAAAATTCTGTTCCCTTAACTTGACAAATGCACACCATCCTGACCGAACATGTGTGTGCCCAAAACTAGGCTTGGATGCTCTGCACATTTCCATTTTTTAAAACAATATATTTTTTCCATGTAGGTATTTACCCAAAAAATAATTTCATTCACAGTGATCTGACTAGCCTTTCTATATGTGATTTGTGAAAAATACATCATAACACCAGTACAAGTTATACTGTCTAAGAGGGCTGTAAGTTCCCAGCTAACAGAGTCCTTGTTGATGAGATCATTTGTACTGACAGAAATGAAAACAGATCCGTACTTCCTTACATTAAGGTGTTCCAAGGTTTGCCTCACATCTTCTATTTTTGCTTTTGGCAGGCATACCCCTTTTTGATGTTCATTATCTTCTCTGCAAATGTAAGTATCAGTTCCTCTAATAGTAGAATCTCCAATTACAAGAATTACCTTTTCTCACCAGCTCTGAAGAATCTTCAGCTTTTAATACAGTAATATCTGCTCTATCAGTTGTTACAAAAGAATGAACTTCATTGCAGTTAGTCTTGTTAATCCCACTGTTTTCATTGAATACTAAATTTGCAAGCATACAGTTTTCATCCAGCTGACTTTATACATCCACAGCTTGAGACATATAGCCAAACATCCGTCTTTCTTTTCTTTTTTCTTACAATAATGTTCAATCCTTCCACGTTCAGTTTTGATTTCTTCCGTTTCACCTGCCCCTTGCTTATTTTTTCTACCTTCTCTTTTGGAAAAATTATGCCTTTTTCTGTAGACTGAAGATTTTCTGATGGAGAAATGTTATCATTCCCTGTAATCTGTGTGCTATATAACAAAGCAGCATCCTTTTTAGTACGCATTCTCTTTGCTTTACAGACATTTATAAGTTTCTTTTTCTTCCTTATTTGTTGTGAACTTCTTCCTTGCTTTCTTTTTTTTGTTTCCTTCTAAACACTCTGAAACCTCAGCTTGCTCAGTACTTGTATCCAGAATTGTCAGGGGCATCATCTTGTTTCATAGGGGTTGAATTATTTTTTACAGACAGTAGACACATAATTTCCTAAATGTGCTCTATTTGCCTGACATTATTTATCTCAGCAGTCCAGTCATTAATATATGTAACAACAATTCTCTAAGCCGTGCCAGTTGCAGAAGTGTAATCATCGTCCATAAGTGTAGATTTACTTCTAATAATGGTAAACAAATCATCCAGCTTTTTACACGAGGAACACAGATCACCAGTGTTATCAGCTGTTACCTGTAAATATGCATAGCATTTATTAAACTCTATAAGATGTTTGTGCTTTAGCAAGTCATTAATGGCATACTCATTTAAGGACTCCATATTCAGCTTCAAACAAATAAAAAAACTATAAAAGAAAAGAGTAATCAAAATAAGTAACCACAGAAATCTTAAGAGCACTTAAATCAAATCTTATGAGGAAAAATCACACAAGCAATATACAACTAAATACTAAAAATAAGTACACTAAAGTTGTTCTGACCGTACAAGTTCTGAAAGTCAGACAAAAGCTGTAATTCCTTTATGTCACTATTGCTCGTAGTCGCACTTCTTTTTAACAATAAAGATCAGTAAATCACAAACCAAGCAAGGATTGTTTAGATAAGGTCTGGGTAATCCTGTCTGTAGTCTGTGTGAATTTATAGCTGACTAGGCCTCATGGGATAGCTAGAACTTGCCTGTCTAAAACCTATCCCTTTCTAACAACCAACAGTGAAAATTAAAGTTAAAACAACAAAATATAAATCAAAGTAAGTCTTCTTGTCTACAAGCTATCCCTTCCTTCTTACAGTGAAAAACAGTGGTAAAAAATTAAATTTAATTCAAATAAAACTTTTCTTACCAGTCAACTCCACAGTAAATCACACACCAAGATAGGATTGTTTAGATAAGCTCTGAATGTTGTAAAGAAATGTGCCATATTAAAATTAAACATTTAGTAAAATGATTATGCAGTAACTTATCGATCTGAGTATTAATTTTGTATTTCACGTTATTTCTGATTGAGTGTGGTCGACAGCATGAATTCTGTATTCATTTTTTATTACCTGCGTGTATTGTGTATTTTTACCCTTCTTTGTCTTGTTTCTTATAGTTAACTCATTGATCTTTTGCAGACAGTGGATAATGCTGTAATACCTCAGTGTTTAAGAAGAGAACTTCAGGGCACACTGAAAGCATTCCAGCGAACAGCAAATACAGCCATCAGGAAACTGGAAACTAAAGAGGTGAAGGCATATTTAACATTTATTAAGCGAAACTTTTTTTTTTTGCATTGGCTTAATTATTGCAACCAAATTCTGACATCCTAATGTTTCTAAACAGAAGGAATAACAGATAGCCATTGAGTATTGACTCTTGTTAACACTGTTTAGAGGTTTCTTGGCTATATTGAAGCCTGTTAACTCAAGTTAATCCCCATGACCAGTTACTGTGTCAGTTTGCTTACATCTATAGGTGCAAAACATTGATTCACTGTAAGAGGTGCTGTAGCAGGCTAGTATGCAGATGAATAAAAGGTAAAAGCAACCCAGTATATGAATGAGTAAAGATCATTATGATATGCCACTGGTAAGAGCATTGCTTTACATATAATAGTGATGAATCTGCTTCATGAATAGTAATAGTAGCACCACAATTCAGAATCTTCTTGCTGCTGTTATGCTAAGTCAGATTTCTTGTCAACTTAATGGCTGTAGTGTCAGAGTTCGGCTTATAGCTAAGTTTTTTTGGGCAAATAAGTACATTGCTGGGGATCTTCCTTTATTTTTTCTCTGAAAGTTATTTTGAATTATATCATATTTCTGTTAGGAAAGGGAAATGTGCATGTGGAAGGCAGATACCTTATAAGGATGCCCACATGGCCTGCATTTTCACAGCATCCAGTCTTGTGACATCTGCTTATTCTTTACTTCTAAAACCATTAAACATTGACCCATTTCCTTAAGATTTCTTTTCTTGAAAACAAACTGCGGCTTGAAGGTTCTGGTAAGCACAACCATGGCTTCTGACTCCACTTCCAAAGATATTTTCCTTTAGGTTAAGAAAAAGAGAGAAATGTCAAAAGAGGCTTCTGAGGATACTTGTTTGTCCATCTCTTTGCAACAGTCTAAGGCAGACAGTTATGCTGATGTAGTTTTGAAGCCCTCAGACAGTCACAGAAAGCCACTAAGGCCCAGAAACACCACATGTCTGTCCAGTCAGTCTGGACCTCAGATATGCGTAGTTGAGAAAGGAGGACCTCTTATTATTTTTACTGAAGTTGAGGGAGGATTTCCTCAAGCCGTGGTAAGGGCGTAGGTTGGTGGGTCATCAATAGAGGTCCAGATATCTGATTCATCAAAAACAGTCAGAGACTTCAAAGAGAAAAGTCTCAGAATACTAAATGTGTGTTTCCCTCCTTTTTACTCCCTCTAGTCAGACGACTGGTATAACATTTCCCAGGGACTTTTTAATGTGTTGCAATCTTTTCAGCCTTCAACTCCAGTGCTTCCCCAGGCAAAGAGGAAGAGATCTTCTTCCTCTGAGGAGGAGGTAGTTTCTTACTCTGAAGATGAAGACCTCAACTGTGCTTCTCAGCTGTCTTCTCCCATCCCCTGTAAATCTGAATCTGAAAACACCATCTCTGAGATGAGAGTTCTTCATGTGGGAGGGCATAGACATTTCAAAGACTCAAAATAGGTGTTATGACTCGTTGATAATGGTTTTCACAAAGCTATCCCCCAATATTGGAAACTTTGAAATGTGCTTTTAATGCTACATCTTCTTCTGTTGATTCTCAATCTCCTACACTAGAAAAACAAACAGTCTTTATAATGTACCAGATTCTCATACATTGCTTTATAGAAACCCCTGTGCTGACTCTGCTGTGATCTCTTGCAACAGTAGTTCTAAACCCCTTGCTTCTTCTAATTTTGTCCTAGTTAAAAAGATAGCAGGGCCTATGACAGGTATAGGAAGAAGGTGTATGCCTCATCCATATTGGCTTTCAGAGCAATTAACTGCTGGCGGCATATGCTGAGATGCAGCAATCCATAGCTAACTTTCCTGCTTCTAACATTAAACCATTTTGTCAAGCATGTTCAGTTCTGCTTCATGGATTACAAAATAAACAATGCAATGGACATATGATGTAGTAAATGCTGTTTCAAGAGCTATGACCATGGGGGTTGTAATGTGCCGGAGTGCTGATTTTTTTGTTTTGAAGATGCCAAAGCCCAGATTTTAAATGCCCCTCTGGAGAAATATTTGCTTTCTGGGAATTCCTCAGTGAAAGTATGTAAAAGGTTAGAGGAAAATTAATGCTAATAGTCAGACTATTTCTCATACCCCCCCCCCCCTCCCCAGATACAGGGGAATTATCTTTCCAGTCCTAGACCTTTGTTTCAGAAGTGGTTCAAACCTGCTCAACAAAAATCCACAAAATGGAAGTACAAGAAATAGTGGCAAGGGGACTTGAAAGAGACTAGATCCCAAGGAAACTTTCTTACATAAGCAAAACTTATGACTACCTTTGGACTTCACCCCCCTCCCCTCCCTGCCTCAACCATCCTCCAAGCTACCAGGAAATGTTTATCATTCCTTAGACCTTTGGGTACAGATACATGATCAGTGGGTGCAGAAAATAATTCAATGTGGTTACAAACTACATTAGGCTTGTCTCCTTTTACAGTTTGAAATTTCTCTATTCCCAAAGAACCAAACTCACTTGTTTCCTCGTATCCTATCAGATATGCTATTACAAGGTATAATAGAACTTGCTCCTCCTTTCCAACAAGGAAAACACTTCTATTTGATGATTTTCCTAGTACCCAAGAAGGAAGGCACATGGAGACTTCCAAGATGGCTGCAAACTGATCAACAATTTTATTTCTGCTCTCCCTGTGTAAAAAAAGAAAGTGAGAAACAGTAGCCAGTGATATTGTTAGCTTGAGTAAAATTCAGTTACTGGTTAGGACTTAAACTGCCTGCATGCCAGCAAAGAAGAAATTTAGAGAACCTGAAATACAATAATCCAGATAAGGTGAAGAGAAAACACTGGGGAAAATCCTGTATCTGTTCAGCAAAAAAAAAAAAACAGTTAAAGCTATAGATTTGGTACAAGAGATTAGTCCTAGTAGTTTAGAGGAAAAATAAATCAAATGTACTCAGAGGTGATAAAAAAAACACTAAAGAAGTGCATCAACTCAAATGACAAAGGGCTGGGTAAATGGAAGAAGATTTAACTAGCTGTTCAGATGACCTGATAAAACTACAAACAGAGTTTCAGATGAAGAAAAGGCTGGCTGAGTGTGAGCCTTATCAAGAAGAGCCGTTTAAAAAATGGTAGACTTAAGACTGTGTGTGTGTGTATGTGTGGAGGAAACCTGAGATTTTCTGCTGTACCAGAGGAACTGGAAGGAACAGACTTAATTTATTTTGTGAAAGAACAAATAAGCAACTGGACTGGTATTCCACAGCAGGATTTGTTAACTGAAAGGTCATACAAAGTGTATGCTCCAAATCTGGCCATGAGAAAGCAGTCAAGACTTGTGTAATAAAGATACAGTCAAACCAGCAAAAAGAAGTGATCCTGATAAAACTGTGGCAGAAGGCTAAAGTATTAAACATTGGAGACAGCAGAGTGTTTGTGGAAAATGAATAGAAGCAAATTTATCCCAGTAGTCAGGGAGTGTCACAAGGCATGTGTGAGATTCAAGCTGCTTAATACAGTTGTTTTCAGAATATTTTTCTTGAAGGTTCAAAGGCATTTTTATGCAGAACAGGCTAAGGAGGAAATAAAGCTCATCTAACAAAAAGTGAGCCAGCAAATTGAAAGGGACTGTGCCTCTCATTCTTCTGACAAAGCTCATAAAGGGAATTTACCAGTGAAACCTTTTCCAGTGTCTCAAAGGAAAATGCTTGAGAGACAGAAAAAAGCACAGCACTTGTGACTAGAAAAATCAGGAGTACCTTGGACATGAACTAGAGTCTGGTGTTGTGAGATGGAGTTGGACAAGAAGATCAGCAACACGCATCAGTCACATTTGTGAAATATAGATGTTAAGTTGTCTATCTTGCCTTCGTTCTTGCTGGTTGGGGATCGGAGCCGATCCTCGGCTCCGACTCGACCATCTTCTATAGCTCGAGAGCTGTTTACTGGCTCGAGGCTACCCCTTATCCCATGATGCCTAGTGATAGCTACCCAGATCTCATTTGCTGCTTCAGCTGCGAGGTGTTGATTTTCTGGCTCAGGCTTGTATAAAGTTTCTTTATAGAACTTTTTTACTAGAAATTGTCATTTTCCTAGGTGTTATTAACTTTTAGTCTTATTTTTGGTTGTGTTAGCTAGTGTGTATTTGTAGCTTCCTTCCCTTCCTTGTAGAACTCGTTTAACTACTTAGAGAGTTCTCCCCCTCCCCCCTCCTTATCCTTTCTTGTCAGGTTAGCCGTTTAAGTTAGGGGCTTTCCTATCAAAAAAAAAAAAAAAAAAAACCTTTAGCTTTAGTCTGTAGTATAGTGTGTTTTTGTGTAGACTGTATTTTGCTTTATTAGCCATTGTTGTATTTCCTGTTAGAGGATGTCAAAAGAATCAAAAGTGTCTGCGTTCAAGAAGTGTGACTCATGCTGTAAGAAAATGTTTCTGACAGATGGGCACATTTCTTGCGCCTATTTAGGCGCTGTGCACCTGCAGGACTCTTGTTCTATCTGCCATGCATTTAGTCCAAGAGTTCTGCAGGAGCGTAAGAATAAGCTTATTCTTAGGGGTCTTTTAAAGCCCCAGGATTCACCGGCCAGGACCTCTCAGCCTGTGAAATCCTCTAAATCTACCAAGCCGTCGGCTCCAAGTTCAGAGCCGTCGTTGGTTCAGACTCTACCTGCTACTTCGGTGCCAGCCGGCACCGATAAGACTATCTCCCCGTCGGCTCCATCAGAAACTTCGGAGCCTTCGTGGAGCCACAAGAGGCTGAGGTCTCCTTCTTTGGAATCGATACATTCGGCTCCTCGGTCTCCCCTGCTTCAGAGTGAGCGCAGTCACAGATCTTCTCACTCCTCTCGATCCTCTAGGCTGTCGGATCACGATGTGGAGAGAGTGGTCAGTAGGTTGCTAAAGTTGCAGGCACTTGCCAAGATGTGGTCCAGCCCTCCTCATCAGGTATCGGCTCCGTCCACTTCTATCGATGTTCCTCCTCCGACTCCATTGAGTTCGGAGCCGGAGTTTGTTGGGATTCGAGTAGTGGAACCGTCGGCTCCGATAACTATATCTCCTTCGGTTCCGTCATTGGCTCCGATTCCCTCGATGGTGCCATCCGTTGAGGGATCTGGGTGCCGGGGCTCCCTGGTCGGCTCCGAGGGGGTGAGTTGCATCGGATCCTTGTCCAACCCTGTTCTCCCTCTCAGAGCTTCGGCGCAGGTGAGCTCGGCTCCTACATTGGCCTCGGAGCAGTCTCCCTCGGTGCGGAGAAGGATTCCGATTTCCTCGGAACCGGAGCCTTCTCTCCATCATGGCAGGGATGCCTTCGATGTCGTGAGGAGTGTGCTGGCCACTGAATCAGCTTCACTATCGGCCCCACCGGCTCCGTTCCCTGTAGTGCCTGTACCAACCTCTGCTCCTCCTCCAGACACCAAGCGTGGGGAACCGGCTCTCCAGGGCACCCCATTTGGGTGTTTCCTCTTCTTCCGAGGCCTCCTCTGATCATTCAGAGGAGCCCCCTCGTGAGAAGAAGTGCAAGAGGAAGCACATTGACTCCCCTAAGTCTGTCACTTCTGATACAGATTTAGATGATTCGGAAGGGTCCCCGAGATCCCCCTCTAAAGAAGTTTCCTTCTCAGACATCCTAGAACTGCTTAAGCAGAGGGGGAACTGGAATCCCCTAGCCCCTACCGAGGATGAGTCTGTATTCCTTGATGCGTTCAGTTCCCGACCTTCCACCTCCTGGGTTTCTCCGCATTTCGATCCACTTATGTCAGTGGTGGCTCGAAAGGCTTGGTCAGCTCCGGATACAGTGGAACCAACTCCGAGGAGACCTGGCAAGTTCATCACAGCACCCCGTGATAAGCAGTTCCTTACCAAAGGTGTTCCTGTTGATGCCATGGTGGTAGCAGCAGCCACCAAAAAAAGAGTTAGCGGAGACCTCTTCATCTGTCCATCTTCCTAACAAGGAGTCTAGGACCATGGACAGATACGGGAAGCGAATGTTTGCTTCAGCGACCTTTTCTATGAGGTCAGTGAACTACTTATGCCATTTTACCCGGCTTCAGAGGGATCTCCTTAAAGAGCTCGGAGATGCCCTTCAAGATCCATTAGCTGAGGGGGCTCAAGCTAAAGTAGCTTCCCAGCTGGCGACTCTTAATTCTGTAGTCAACTCCTCCATGAGGCTCATTTCCTATGCAGCAGATGGTGCGAGTAGAGCCACAGGTACGGGTGTGGCCCTTAGGAGGCATGCATGGATGCGGCTGTGTAATTTTGCGGAACCCTTTAGAGCATCATTCACCAACACCCCCTTTGATGGTTCCTTTCTCTTTGGACCACAGGTGAAAGACACTTTGACTAGGTTTGAGCAAGAAGGCAAGACTCACTCTGCCGTGGGAGTCCATTTTTCCACTCCTTCTAGACCATACTCCAAGGGTCAGAAGAGTGGTAAAATGTGGTTCTGAAAATCCCAGGGAGCTTCGCCTGACATATGTAGCGATTTTTCCTCCAAGGGCAGAGGGAGAAACAACAACAACAGACGCCGTCCTCGTGGCAGAGGCGGTCCGCAGAACCAGGGCACCAGAGAATCTTTCTCTGATAAGCCCTTTCAGCATCCCTGAAAGGTTGCCCGACTGCCCGCCTTTGGAGGCAGTCAGGGGAAGACTTTCACTGTACCCAAAAGCCTGGCAAAATTTAACACAAGACAAATGGGTATGGTCCATTATATCCAGAGGTTACAAAATTCCCTTCTGTCAACCTTCCTTACCGTCAAGGAAATCCCTTCCAGATGTTCCACCCAATCTGAGGGACCAAGCAGTAATAGAAGTTTCAAAACAGCTAGAAAAAAAGTCATCCAGGAAGTCTCGGCAGACCAGCACGAATCCGGAACTTACTCAAGGTTCCTTTTGGTACCAAAAAAGACAGGGGACTGGAGACAGATTCTGGATCTCAGCAGACTAAACAGGTCTGTTCAAAGAACAAAGTTTCGAATGGTCACGCTACAGTCCATTCCACCCTTTCTGGGTCAGGACAATTGGATGTGCTCGATAGATCTTCAGGATGCGTACTACCATATCAAAATGGACAGGCGCTCCAGGAGATTTCTTTGCTTCTGGCTGGGAGCCAGTCATTACCAGTTTAGAGCTCTGCCCTTTGGTCTCACCACAGCCCCTCAGGGTGTTCACCAAATGTATGGCTGTGGTCTCGGCTCTCCTGAGACATCTAGGGTTCCAGGTCTTTCCATATCTAGATGACTGGCTCCTCACTGCTACTACCAGGCATCAACTTCTGCAAGCCAGGGACTACACAATCGCAATGTGCTCTCAGCTAGGCATTACAATAAACTTCGAAAAATCTGCCTTGTTGCCCTGTCAATCTATCACCTATATAGGAGCAGACTTAGACACGAGGAACATGTCTGCAAGGCTACAGCCAGAAAGGGTGTCTACAATTCGCCAGCAAGTACAAATTCTAATGCAGAGCAAAAGAATCCATGTCAGGTTCATTCTTCAAACTGTGGGTTCTGTGGCAGCGGCAATTTTTCTAATCCCATTGGCCCATTTTCACATGAGGATCCTCCAGTGGCTTCTGTTCACACAGTGGTCTTTCCAACAGCTGCCCATGTCTCACATGATCATGATTACAGAAGCATGCAAAAGGCACCTTTCCTGGTAGATGGTCTCCCCACTAGTGACTCAGGGCAGACCCTTCATTCAGCCCCCTACGGTTGCCACAGTGACCACAGATGCCTCCCTGATAGGGTGGGGGGCATTATCAGGGCAGGACAGTCCAAGGCAATTGGCATCCTCACAAATACCATCTGCATATAAACATCCTAGAAATGAGAGCCGTGCTCCTAGCGTTGCAAGCTCTTCAGGACTCTCTCCCATCTGGGACCATTGCAATTAAAACGGACAACATGTCAGTGGTGTGGTACATCAACAAGCAGGGCGGAACCAGGTCCTACCCCCTATGTCGAGAAGCACTGAGACTCTGGCAGTGGGCGATTTCCTCCCAACGTTTTCTGATTGCTACGCACATCCCTGGGAGGTCCAACGTCATAGCGGACAGGCTCAGCAGATCTATTATCATGCCTCATGAGTGGTCTCTGAATCAGGAAGTTGCGGATCTTATCTTCCGCAAATGGGCACAGCCTTGCTGCAAACTTTTTGCCACCCACTTCAGCAGCAAACGCAGCAAATATTTCTCCCTTCTTCCACTTCCAGGTCACTCACCCAGAGACACTCTAGTCCACGATTGGCCTCAGGGACTTCTTTATGCCTTTTCCCCCATTTCCCCTGATTCCAAAATTCATACAGAAAACAATATCGTTGGGCTGCAAAATGATCCTCATTGCCCCCTATTGGCCTCGACAGATATGGTTTCCGTTCCTGCACCATCACCTTTTCGATCAGCCCTGGACTCTGGATCCGATTCCAGACCTACTGATTCATTAATCAGGCGGGCTGCATCACTACTCTCCTTAGACCTCCAGTGAGAGATCCCCCTCCTCCTTGGGACCTTAATTTGGTACTAACCTCATTAATTCTGCTCCCCTTTGAACCAGCAGCGTACTGCTCCATTAAATTTCTATCCTGGAAAACACTCTTTCTGGTAGCTATTACTTCAGCCAGACGCGTCTCTGAACTTCAGGCACTATGTGTTCGTCCTCCATACTTGGTTTTTCATAAGGACAGGATTGCTCTGAGGACTAATCCTTTGTTTCTTCAGAAAGTCTGCTCAGAAAATAATTTAAACCAATCTATAGACATTCCTGTGTTTTTTCCTAACCACACCAACAAGGCAGAGTATAAATTACACCAATTGGACGTTCATAGACAATTGTGTTTTTACCTGCACAGGACTAAAGAAATAAGGAAGTCGGACCAACTATTCCTTTCCTATGCTCTAGGCAAACAAGGTCTCCCAGTTTCCAAGGTGACCTTATCCAGGTGGTTGTCTCACACTATTACTTTCATTTATCATTTAAGAAACAAAGAGTTGCTTATCAAACCGAAAGGTCATTCTACTAGGGCCTTGGCCACCTCTGTAGCCTTCCAGTCTAGGTTGCCCATGGATTCTATCTGTGCAGCTGCTACATGGGCAAATTCTAATACCTTTATTTCTCATTACAAGCTAGATATGGTCTCCAGGAGCAGAGCTGACTTTGGTTCCACTGTTCTGAAGAGTCTGTTTCAATGAGCCACCCAGGATTGTAGGTGCTAGGGATGCTGTCCCAACCATCAAGAACGAAGGCGAGATAGGCAACTTAACATAAAGAAGTTATGTACCTGCCATAACGTTCCATGTTAGTTGTCTTCATCCCGCCTTCTTTCTTGCGTCCCACCCTCCAACCCCCTGTCCTATTGGTTCTGGTTTCACTGGCTGAGTGTTCTCTGGTTTGTTTCTTCTACTGACTTAGAGAGTATGACAGGTATGCTCAACCTGTTTGTTTGGACAGGTTGATTCTCTGGCTATGTCTGGAGTTAGCTATTTCAAACAAGATCTGGGTAGCTATCACTAGGCATCATGGGATAAGGGGTAGCCTCGAGCCAGTAAACAGCTCTCAAGCTTTAGAAGATGTCCGAGTCGGAGCCGAGGATCGGCTCCGATCCCCAACCAGCAAGAGAGAAGGCGAGATGAAGACAACTAACATGGAAAGTTATGGTAGGTACATAACTTCTTTTTCTACAAGAGAAAGTTGCTGAAAAAGACTGGACTTTTGTTAGTGTTTTAAAGTTGTGGGTGGACTTTAAAGCCTATGCCTCACTGTGTCATTAATGTTTAAGAGGGCACTAAAAGGGAAAAAGGTAACAATAAGTAAAACAATTTTTGTTGTAATTTGTTTAAACATTTCATGATATAAACTGCATGTTGTATATAGTAAAGCAGTTTTGCGTAGTGTGTAGGCAGGGGTACCTTAAATGTTGGGGGAATCTTTTCAGTGACTGCTGTATGTGTTAAAGATATTAAAGTAAGCAAGTACTTCTTTAGTTGTAAGAAGTATAGACTTTACAATGTAATGGGCAGAAAGGCTGCTTGTTTTCTGTGAATATGCTGTGATTTTGGGCTTCTAGGGTAGGGGTGGGGTGTAAAAGTGCACTGATTGTTGCATGTAGAATTCAGATGTATTGTATTTTTACAAGGGTGAATATCTATATTAATGCTCTTTGCTTAAGCTATAAAGAAGTGTTTTTCATAAGCAAGCAGGCTTGAAAAATAAGATAACATGATAAAAGCTAGGAGAAATTCTGAGTTTCTTACATTTGCAAAGATATTAGCTTTTTTCCATTAGCACATGTTCATGGAAGTCAAGAATCCTGCAGTTGAAGGCAGTTGTACATTCTCTTCTGAATGAAATTAACATATTCATTTCTGACTACTTTTACATGGAGAGGCGTCTGTTGATGCAAGCAATTCATTTTGACAGTTCTGGGCATTCTTTGTTGAGGGAAATGCAACATTTAAAGGTACAGTGGGAAGCATTTCAATGAAAAATAAAGTTTAAAATTATGGGAAGTGAATAAGAGATAAGCAGCCTCTCTAACAGCCTTTATACTTCAATGCATTTAATAAAACAATGTACAGTTTAGTTTTACTTAAATATAGTCAGTGCACTTTTTCTTAGAGCCAAAATTTAAGCTTTCTGAAAGCATACAAGCTGTTTTTCACATCTGGGTGGGGAAAAGAAATAAAGAGCAGACCGGTGCGAGTACAGGCTGCAGCATACAGTTTAGCACTGGTAGCCTTAACTGTAGGTTAAGTAATGCTAGTGGGTGCAGCTGTCAAGTTGGGGAAGTTGTTCCTATCTGGAGATTTAAATTAATTTTTTTTGAAGATGCACATTGTTTTGTGTGTGTGTTCTAAGTTTACAGGAAGTGGGCATGCTCTGAAAATATATTTTTTGTTTGAGGGTTGTCATTAAAATGGAAAGCTTTATAAAATGTGACTTGGGTTCAAATGGAAATGAGCAGAAACAACTGTATAAAAGATTGACCTGCCATACAGTATGTGCATGTAACACAAAGGTTGGAAATGCACATTAAAAACTGTCATGTATAGTAGGTGGGAGCAGTAGCTTTTTATCATAATGGCTGTGCTATCCATATTATAGGTTCATAGGTTGGTACTAGGCTATCGGCCCTAGGGCCTATACAAGCCTAGCCATAACAATTCCCTGGATATTTCTTTCCACAATATAGGTTCATAGATATACATTATCCTGTAATGTGAATGGCCTTGCAGGTTTAGACAAAAAAGGAAAGAGTATTGAATTATATTAAGTAATACAGCATGCAAATAGCAATGCTGCAGGAAACATGTTTGAAAAGAAACGAGCACGTGAATTTGACAAAGGATTTCAGAATGGATATACAGGAGAATATCAGGAAAAAGGAAAAGGAGAGTAATTATACTTATTGCTAGAAGGGCTCCAGTAGTGATAGAAGAGGGAAAAAGTGTTAGATTTGTGGTAGTAGGGGGCTGTTGGCACGGGAGGAGGATTACGCTGGCATGTATTTATATTCAACCAAAAACTGCTGTTAATTAAGAAATTTTGGGGAGAAATAATCAGCTTTCAGCAAGGAATATTACTTATTGGTGGGGACTATGATTTGCATTAGTGAGGATGTATCAGGGGGACCTAGAAGGGAAATATAACAAAAGAGGGTTAATTTCTGAAGAAATTTTTGAAAATATTTTGTATGGAATATGTGAATTCAATAGTAGGAACTCTTGACAAAATTTTCATATTATTCCCCAAGGTACAATAACTGGGCTAGACTAGGTAGAAATTATATTTCACAGCAACGTGCCCATTTAATTGAAAGCTTCAACTTGCATCCAGTAAGTATTTCAGATCATGCATCAATAAGAACTAAGATAAAATGAAGGGTAATGATGTAATTGAGACACTTGCTCTTTCCCCCTTACCTGTTAAAAAGAAAGTAACTTAAAGAATGAGTAGTGGAAATTATGCAAGAGTTATTAGAGAAGATAGAAATATCTTCAGAAGTTATAGCTAGTGTGTGGAATAAAATGAAAATGGGGTTTAAAAATAGGGCAGAAATAAAACCGAAAGCAATATGGTTAAGAAGAATTGAAATTGGTTAGAGAGGGCTAACAAAGATTAAAGTATTGCAGAATAAGGGGAATCTCGTAGAACAAGAAGAGGATGAAATGCAGAATGCTAAAGACAAAATAAGGGAGTATCTGGATAATATGCATGATTTTAGAAGGGTTGCTGTTAAGCAAATATTTTTTTTGCTAATAACTCCAGAGCACAAAAAGTGTTTAGCATGACTTAGGCAACAGAAATTAGAAAGGGTTGTCACTAAACTTAAGGAGCGTGTAACAAGAAAAATAACTGGAGATCCTGTAGAGGTATTAGAGATATCTTTGAAATGTTAGGAAAATTGGAAAAAGAAGAGAAGATTTGAAATAAAAGCACAAATGGAAATGTTTATGGAAGACTTTATTCCAAGGCCAGAGATAGATAAGATTCAAAAACTAACACTTAAGATATGAGGAGATGAGATAAAAATTGTAATGTATATTCAAACTGCAAGAAAACCTCCAGAAACAGATGGTATTCCTGGGAAAGTTTGGAGGGCACAAGGTGATCAAGATACCTAGTGGTCTAGTGGTTAGGATTCGGCACTGTCACTGCCACAGCCTGGATTCGATTCCCAGGCAGGGAATTTCAGGGGTGTGGGTTGGGTTCCTATCAGATAACCGAAGATGCATTTTGTCAAATGCGTCTTGGTCGAACTTGAAATGTCGAAAAGGCAAAATGATGAAGCGGCATATAAGCATATTCTTTCCCTAGGAAAGAAGTCGCTTGCCCGCTTCGTCACTTTGCCATTTTTGGCACTGAAGTGCAATCTCGGAGCTGGTATATTTAAGGGGGGGGTGTGGGGGGCACAACCCCCCATGTGGGGGGGGGGTGAAGCCCCCCACTTTAAGCAATGTTTTAATGTCTTTTTTTTTTTTTTTTTTTTTTTTTTTTGGGAACAGTGATTTTTTTTCCATGGGAAAAAAATCGCTGTTCTGGTTGTTTGATGTCTTGTGAATTCGAACTTTAGAGTTCGATATAACAACGTTCGATCATTTGATCGTTGTTATAATATAGACACGTGGGTTTGGCATAATGGTTAAGGTCTTTACCTTACAGATACAAGGTACAGGGTTTGCTTCTGACCTCATATTATTGGTTAGGCTTAAAATGGCCCTTCAGGGCCATTAGCTTAGTATATTCATCTATGAAACCTATAAGGTCTAGAAGATTTTGTTTAACAGTATTTCAAAAGGAGAGGAATAATTAGCATCTTGGAAGAAAGTTTTGGTGTCTGTGTTGCCTAAAGATGGTAAAGATCCATCAGCCTCAGCTTCATATAGAAACATTTCAATTTTAAATCATGATTCTAAAGTGTTTGTCTATCTTAGGTAAAAGAATGTCAAAGGAGTTGCCAGAATTGATAGATGTGGATCAGTGTATTTTTTTGGAGGGGGGGGGGCAAACATTTGACAATATTAACAAAGCAATGATGATCCATAGGCAAGCAGAATGTAAGAACATACCACAGTTGTTGATAGGTCTTGATGCAAAGAAAACATTCAACAGTGTAAGCTGTGATTTTATGAGTAGGGCAATGGAAGCATTTGCATTCCTTGATACTACAATAAGGTTAATTAGGAGGGTATATGGAGGATCAGAGGCAAGAATTGAAGTGGGAGGGTTCCTCTCATAAGTTGTGTTTGAGCAGAGGAACCAGACAGGGGTATCATCTTTCTCCTTTATTTGCTTTATATTTAGAGCCATTGGAAAAGAAAATAAGGGACTCCGAAATTGAAGGATATAATTGTTATGGTAATAAAGAAAAGTTGGGATTATTTGCAGTTGATAATATTTTGTACCTGATTAATCCAGAAAATGAAATGTCAGTGTTGTACATTTGGAGATTATTTCATGCCTCTTTGGGTTGTAAAGTTAATGAAGATAAATCAAATGCTATAGCCGTAAATGATGTAGCCATACACAAATTGGTTCAGCAATACCCATATATATATATATATATATATATGGGGACGTGATAAAATGATGTATTTAGGAGTATAGATTAAAAAGTTTTCTGTTCTGGCAGCTAAATATATGTGGAAAGAGTCTAAACAAAAATGTAATGCAAAACCTGAGAAACTGAAAGCTCTTGTTCATGAATATGGATAGTAAGATGCAAGCAGTTAAAATGTCTTTAGTCCCCTCTGTTATATATGCCAGTCAGGTGTATTTTTATCAACCAGAAGAGAAGTTGTAGACAGTGATAAAATTGAAGGAATTTATCTGGGAGGGGAAAAGGGCAAGAGTTAAGTGGGATAAGCTGATCCTTCGAATAGAACAAGGTGGTTTGGGATTACCTGGTTTAAAGGGATATTTTGCTACACATTTAAGGCTCCTATACATAACTGAAGGAGAAGTTATAATTCATATTAGAAATGGATGATGAATGGGAGGGGAGAGTTCAAGGAATAGAGAGAGAATGGCATTTTGGATGCTGATCTTTAAGGAGAACAACCACCATACAGAATATTATATACATAAAGCAGCAGAAAGTATTCTAACAACTAAGCCAACATGAGAATGGGAGAAAGATTTTGCCAATAGGGATGACAACAAGTAGGGGTACAGAAAATAGGCAAGATGGGTCTGGAATTTACTGGAGAAAACTGGCAAAGGAACCAAGATATTGGGAGCAAATAACTAGAGCAAGAAAGGTAATAGAGTGGGATGAGGCCAAGAAGACTTGGATTACAGGCTAGAGACTGCCTTCCCTACTAGGGATTGATATCAGAGTATAGATAAAGAGAAAGGGATTGGGGAATCTTAAGTGAAAGACATCTGCTAGAGTTTTTAGTTGAATCTAGAACAGAAACTGCTGTTAAAGGGATGATTAAGGTGGCATATAAAATATTGCGTAATAACTGTTGGAATCAACCAGAGGAGGTTAGAGAACACTGGAAAGAGAGAATGTAAAAGCAATTTACAAAAGAACAATGTGGGGACATATGTATGGCTCCCAAGTACTAACAAAGTCCAGAAGGTTTAGGATCTTTGCTTTGAAGTGCTTGCGTAGGTATTTTTATACGCCAAGCAAACTTCAAAGAATTTTTCCTCAGGTAGATAGTAAATGTTGGAGGTATGATGGGTAAGAAAGAGGTAAGTGGAAACATGTTTTGGGAGTGTAATGGGTTGGCAGATTTAAAAAATTTCCTACCGAGTACTTTGTCAGAAATTTTTCGTGAGCAAATGGCTGTTACTTAGGAAATTATTTTTTGAGCTGCGACACAGGATCTGAATTGCATAGACACACAGTAAGGCCTTAAGTTTATTTCTGTTGGCTGCAGAAAAGCATTTACTAGAACATGGAAATCAAAGTCCAAACTAACTGTAGCTGAATAATTAAGTATTATAAAAGAGAGAGAAGAACTTGAAGAGGGATCTTTAGAAAATGGAAAGAGCAAAATATATAGAAATAAATGGAGGTTTTGGGAACAGTACATGCAGAATAATGTTCATGAGGAGGAGAAATGAGGTATAAGGGAAGGCAGGAATTCAGCTATTTTTGTAGTGTTGAACAAAGAAATGTGTGATGTATAATGTATGTAAATGGAAAACAAAATGTTAATAGCTTATCTTTTCTGTTAATGTATGTTTGCCTATGTCTTAAGTGATGATTTAATAAAGGTGTTTTAAAAAAGGAAGGCACCTGGACACCAGTGTTGGATCTGTCAGTTCTAAAGGCCTTTGTCATAGTTCCAAAGTTCAAAATGCTAATGTTGCATTCTGTTTCCACCAAAGACTTACAAAGGCATACTATAGGCATACTTTAGGTCTGAAGTGACAGTCTTTACATGCCTATTTACAAACACCACAGGTGTTGTCTGACGTTCTTTGTTTTGGGCTTGCACTTTCAATTTACATCTTTGCCATTTGTTTTTTCTCCTGCTCTAAAGGTATTTACAGAATGTCTGACTCCAGTCATTGCCTTCTGCAGACTCCAGGGAATTCATATTTATACCTATTTGGATGATTCTCATTCTGCCTGTTACTGCCCAAGATTCTCTAGCAACCCCATTCACTTCTTGAATATTTTCTGCAGTGTAAAATTCAGGCTTACTCCAGAAAAGGCCTCCCTGGTCCTGTCTCATAGATTAGTCTTACTAAGATGTCTTCCAAACACCTTGGGGGTGGCAACCTACCTCCTTCCAGGGAAAGTTTTCATCTGCCATTAGCAGTTTCAAACTCTGTCTCAACAAGCAGTACCACAGCAAGGGAATCTGTCAGAATAATCAGTTTATGGCTTCATCTATCCTCATGATTCCTATAGCCAGACTAAATGTAAGAAAAATTCAGTGGTTTCTGAAATCAATAAAGACCCAAACACCAACACGCCCTATACTTTCTAAACACAGTCCTATAATTCATCAAAAAAGGAACTCTTCTGGTGGGCTGTTTACCAAGGTATCAGAGTCCAGGACTTGATGAGCTTCATTTCATGCACAAACACACAAACCTCATAGAAATGATGGTCCTGATAAAGGCTGTCAAACCACTGAATCTTTTGTGGACACTGGGACCTCTGTTAGTCATAACAGATAACACCAGAATTATATGATATATAAACAAGGGTGAACAAGGTTATAACTCTGTGCAGACTAGCCATGATTGCCTGGGAGCTTGCAGTTCAGCACAGTCTCTCGATTCATGCAACCAGCATTCCCTCAGAGAAAATATGCCACCAAGAAACCTGTTGAGCAGATCAATAGCTGACCCCCAAGAATGGATGTTACACTGAGAAATCTTCTGGGAGATTGCCCATCTGTGGGAAACTCCCCATGTAGATTTCTTTGCCACCATTCAAAACAGGAAGTTATGGTAATTCTTTCCAAGACACCTTGCAAAAAAGGCCTGCATAACAAATGCCTTTTCCCATGGACAGGAATATTCTTTATGGCCTCCTTCATTCCTCTGATAACTAGAGTCTAGCTAAAATTAAAAAAGGATGCTCCAAAGATACAGCTGATAACTCCCTTTTGGCCCCAACAACATTAGTTCTCTCTTGCCAGGGCTATTACCAAAAACATCCTCACAGTACGGACTGACTCACACAGGACAAGGGGTGCCTCTCATCTACCCCAATACTGTCAACCTCCACCTGACTGTATGAATGATAGGTTTTTGATCCATGTAGGCACTATTATCAGAGGATGTGCAACAGGTATTAAAGGAGGCTAGAAAATCTTTTTACTAGGAAATCATATTTAGCCAAATAGAAGAGACTTTGTTGTTGGAGCTGTGAAAGAGATCGGGAAGAACCTGCAACCATTTCTTGACTGAAATTTCTTACATGGAAGGCAGCTTTTCTTATTGCTCTGACTTTGGCTGAATGAGTGTCTGAGTTACAAGCTGTTGAGTCATTTCTGTCCTTTTTGATTTTCCATGAGGACACCTTACCTTCATGCCCAAAATTTTCTGAGTTTACCTTAAATCAATCTGTTCTCAGTTTTCTTTCCTGAAACCAAAAGCAGAGGACAGAGACTTCTTTTAACTTGGATGTCCAGATGCAATTCATATACTTCCTGGAGAAAACAAAATACTTCAGAATGTAGACCCCCCCCCCCCCGTTTCCTTTGATTACAAGAAAAAAAGAGCAACCATTTTCCAAGCTAACTGATTATAGATGGCTAGCTTGGGCTATTCAGTGCTGTTCTAATCATGGTCCCCCCCCCACCACCACCATCCCTCAGAATATCAAGGCTTACTGCACCTTAGTTGTTACAACTTATATTACCTTTTGAAAAGAGGTGGACTCTAGGACTGTTCTAGAGGCAGCATCTTAGTGAAAGTGTTTAGTGTTGACTAAACACTATAAAAGTGACTTCTTTTCCAGAGCCAGGGCAGGATTTGCTAGACCTGTTCTCTAGGGTCTTCCAGACTCTGGCCCTGTTTACCACCGCCCTTACATCCTAAGCTTTGGCAGTTGTCCCATATTTGCTACTACAACAGTGATCTAATGATGAAGATAGTACAGTTGTGTGAGTTAGCTTATTAAAATAGTAGATGTTTGAATAGATCCCATTTGCAGAACTGATGGCCTCCCTCCTCTCCCTTTTTCATTTTCCTGTCTTCCTCTAGCCATGATGAGATCCTGGTCACTCTTCCTTTTTCTGACATGACATTTTACTTCTGCACATACTTTTTCTTTGGCATTAGTCTTCAGACTCTCACTTTAGGACAAGAAAGCTCTGAATTTTGATGCCTGTACACCCTCCTTATACTAAAGTGTTCGTGTGTGGGCATACACAAGTATGGTGTCCAAAGATTTAGTAGACTGGCTGGATGCCTGATATCCTTAGCAGAATATGTCCCATATAACTATATACTACTGCAACAGTGGTCTATAAAAACATCTACAGCTGTGGTTAACTTTTATACATCTGAACTTTTTCCCCCAATTCATTGTAATTATCTTTCTGGCCACAGCTAGAAGAAACTAAAGAAGTTGGAATATTTAATACTAAGAGGCTTGTTATTTCTCCCAAAAGTCTGATGGCTTCTTAGTCATAGAAAATATGTTGCCAAAAACTTATTGATCTAACATCTCAAGTAGCAAATGTCATTATTATTCTTATTTTCCCATTCTCTGTTGGTTATAAAAAGCATGCCCTGAGATTCTGAAATGCGCCTATTGCAATTGCACTGAGACTTCTGCGGGTATGCCTTCTAGCTCGGTGTGGCCAGAAGCCAGTTATCAGTTAGCTACTCAGAATTTTGCAGGTCAAACCATTGCTAATTAGAAAATCCACAACATGCAATATATTAAATAATACTTCGTACCAATCTCAATGCCCTCTGCATATTTATTTTGTCTTATTGAATTTGCTAACAGTTCAATTGCTGAGATCAATAAAGACACAGAGAGAGATTGAGAGGACGTCCCCACTTTGTTCCTTTCTTATTTATTGCTTGTGATAAGTGTGCCCTTATTTTGCATACAAATTAGAGTTATCTAGCATACTTAATGTAATGAGAGTGTCAGGAAAGCCATATAATTCTGAAACATTAAGTAGATATCACCATTTCAAAGAATCAAAAGCCTTCTCAAGGTCCAGACTAAAAATGCTTTGATATAAGCAACAAAATATTTAAGTGTAAAATTATTTTGTTGTTGTATGTGCATCTTCTGTGTGTAAAACCCATTTGATCATCTTCTATTTAAGTTGACATTATTAAATAAATTCAGGTTGATGAAATTGACATAAAAGATATGTATGCTGGACAAGGTTAGAATCTTAATCTGTTTCAGTATTGGGGTTCTCAGCATATATTGCCATGATGAAGGAAATGTAGCTATACGTTGTACATTGATATCTATTTTTTCATCCGTTTAATAATGTTCTGTATAAACAACTTAAATCTCTGAAATTATTCCATTAGTTTCTAGAGCTTTATTCTGGTTTAGTATTTTCATTTGTTCAATTATTTCTGACATGGGTATAGGTTCTACCAAAAGGCCGATATTCTCTTTGGTTGTTTTTTTAACATTTTTAATAAACCGTTACTAAAATTTACATGTACTAATAATATTCCCAAAAGGCCAGTAAAATGTCTTCAGGATAAGTAACTAATGTGATGTTAATTGGATCTTGAATACATCTTACCTGATTTGTCCTCTAAATCAGTTTGATCCCTTCACCAACCTATGTAAGCCTTTAAGTGTAATAGAATGTTTCTTATTTTTTTAAGTATTGCTTTGTGATTTCAAAGTTGTTTATATTTCTTAATTGAGGCAGTAACGCCACACCTCCCATTTTACGTGCAATTTAATAACATTTAAATCATCTTGTATATTAACCCATTTACTATCCAGTTCCTCTAATTTAGTATTAAACCAGGCTGTAACTCTGCAAAAATAAGTGATTTTAATGTATCCCAGACCACGATTTCCATTAATCTTGTCATTAAATGATCAACATTCTTTGTTTGTTTTTTAAATCAAAGGTGGTAATCTGTTAACTATAGCTAGACTTTTGTAATTGACTACCAGAGTGAAGGAGCAATGCTGTGCAGTAATGGGCAGGAAATTACTTTAAAAGAGTTAATTTTAGTACTTAAATTGTACAAAACAAAATTTTATCATTTCAAGTTTGTGTTCCATAGATCTAAGAGTAATGAATTAAGAGTCAGAGTCTGCTAAATCATTCAAAGCTTTTAGATTTAACAGAGTTGCACATGATTTTCAACTCTTGGTAATGTTGGTTTTCTGCATTATTCAATTGCAGTTGTGTCCATTTTATATATTATGTTGCTAAAATCTCCCCAATATTAAATTAGCTTTCATCTTACTTTAAGTGCTCTGTTCTGGTAGTCAACTGTCACAATTCCAGATGTTCCTTTAGTGTCATTAAAGGAGTAAATAATCAGCATAACGTAACTGTTCTTCTGTAAAATAATTACTTCTTTCCTTTTTACTTTGAATGACTAATTTGTTAATATTTTGTAAAACTAAATACAAGTCTACAAGTATCTCTTTCTAGCAGATTAGTTTCTTGTAAAAAGGCAGTATCAGTACTCTTCAAAGATATTCCATTGTCTGCTGTTTTGTAACCATTGATGTTATGTTGTCCTTATCTCACCTTCATTCTTACTGGTTGTGTTCAGAACCGATTCTTGGTTCCGACTCTGCCGCATACTAAAGCTTGAAGACTTCCACTGGCTCATGGCTATATCCCTATCCCATCATGCAGTAGAGAAGCTCCCCAGATCTCGTTTGCCACTAAACAGATTGGAGGCTTCCATCTTGGCTCTAAGTGATCAACATTCTATTACCTTTATTACCCTTTTGTCGTTAAAAATATTTCTTATTCACTTAAAAATAGTTAGTGTTTACTTCTCATGCTTTTTGTAGTTTCTTAGCAAAGTTCATTGCTGCTGTTGCTTCAGGCCCTTGTTTTTCCCTGTCCCAGTTAATTTTTACTACTACTGTTAAAAATTGAAAGGCGTCAGTCCTACGTTAGAGGACTGCCACTGTCCATTTTAGTTAGAGGGCATTTTGTTGTTCTTGCTTATTATTAATAGTTTTTTTCTTTCTATTTCTTGAAGAAGGGCATCTTGTGGTTTATTATTAGTATTTTTTTTTTTCATATTTAAAAAAGAAAGAAATGGTAGCCCATTTATGTTAGAGGGCTTCCACGGCCCGTTTTAGTTAGAGGGCTACCTAACTTCTCCTCCTCCCTGATGAATTTCCTGCATTAAAAAAAAAATGTTTCTTCTATAGTTATTCAGTATGTTAAATAGCTGTGGTAGCAGTTTTTTGTTTGTTCCTGTGTGTGTGCTCTGTGATTGAAGCATGTCCAAGGCACATAAAGAAGCTAAGCCTTCGGGCTTTAAAAAGTGTAGTAGATGCAGTCAGAAGATGTCTGTCACTGACTCCCATACCTTATGTGTTTACTGCTTGGGAGCAGTACATCTTCAGAGTCATGCTTGATCTGTCACTCTTTTAGCTCTAGAGTGCTGTTAGAGCATAAAAATAAACTAATTGTGACAGGTTTGTTGAAGTCCCTCTTCCAAGAAGCTCTAGAAGAAGGTCCGGGCACTTTAGGATCAGTGAAATCTCCTTCATTCAAATTGGACAAGTGTACAAAAAGATCTTTCCCCTCTTCAGGGCAATCAGAGCCTGTTAAAAAATTAAGCAAAATTGCATCTCCAGCTCCATCTACTTCGGAACTGACAAAATCTGCTTTATTGGCACCAGTGGAGTTTGAACACAGGAGCTGGTCCCCAGAATTGGAACCAGTTACTCCTATTTTGAGATTACCTATTTTAGGTTCAGTAAAGTCTTCTACCCTCTCCTCTAAGTCCTCCAGGAGTCTTTCAGATGATGGTGTGGATAGGGTGGTGAGTAGGCTTCTAAAGACACCGGCGCTGGCTAAACTCCTCTCAGCTCCAACCCACAGAGATTCGGAGCCAACCAAGACCATCCCACCGACATCGATTCCTCCTCCGAGCCAACCTAGGATCTCGGAGCTGGAATGCTTGGAGTCAACTGTTGTGGAACCATTACTGCTGAGAACCATCCTGGTATGTTTGGAACCAACATCTGCTTCGACGTCCTCGGTTCCATCCAAAGAGTCTAGGAGCTGGAGCTCTCTGATCGGGTCCGGGAATGGGAGTCTGATCGGACAGTTGTCTGATCCAACCCTGCCTGTCTGGGCTTCGGCACAGATGAGGTCAGCTCCTACATCGGCTTCGGAGCCTGCCCCCTTGGTTCCGGGGATTTCTTCTGGCTCTTCGGAGCTGGAGGTGTCTTTGGATCAGGGGAGGTGGGGCGCTTGAGCTGATGGGAGTGCTGTCTCCTCAGACAGTTTCACTCAGGGTGTCTGACATTCCTCCCCTAAGGCACCAGCATCCATCTCTGCACCACACCTTCCACAGACCAGCGGAGACCCTAGGCCTCATGGTACCCCATCGGGTGAACCGTTCTCTTCCTAAACCTCTCCAGAATACCCTTCTGAAGAGGTCCCTTGTAAGAGACTCTGCAAGAGGAAGCATTTGGACTCCACAGATGAGTCAGTCACCACGGACACAGACCTAGAGTCGGAAGGGTCCCCACTCTCTCCTTCTGAGGATCTCTTTCTCAGACATCCAAGAAATCCTTAAGCAGAGAGGCAGCTGGAAGCCCATCAACCCTTCTGATGAGAAGTCTACCTGAAAGCTTTTGGGTCTCACCCTTCAGCCACTTGGGTGTCTCCTCCTTTCCACGAACTTGTGGAACTAGTTAGTCGAAACACGTGGGAGTTTCCCGAAGCAGTGGAGCATGTCCCAAGGAGGCCAAATAAGTTCATCACCGCCCCTTCAGATAAAGGCTTCCTGACCAAGGGTGTCCCTGTAGATGCTATGGTGGTGGCAGCAGCCATCAAAAAGGAATTTTCTGAAACGTCCTTTTCTGTCCATCCACCAAACAAGGAGTCTCGTACGATGGACGGATACTGGAAACGCACATTTGCTTCAGTGACTTTTGCACTCTGATCACTGAGCTATCTGACGCATTTTACAAGGCTACAAAGAGATCTCTTAAAGGAGCTAGGAGATGCTCTCCAAGGTACAGTAGCTGCAGGGGTAGCAGACAAGGTTTCTTCTCAGGTGTCCACCTTAAATTCTGTGGTCAACTCCTCTAGGAGGCACATTTCTTGTGCAGCAGATGACGTGAGCAGAGCAGTGGTTTCAGAAATTTTCCTAAGGAGACATTCCTGAATGCACTTATGTGACTGTGGAACCTTTCAAATCTTCCTCGACTAATGCCCTATTAGATGGCTCGTCCTTTTTCAGGCCAAAAGTTGAGATGCTAACCAGGTGTGAACAAGATGGAAAGACTCTCTCTGCCATAGGAGTCCATTTTTCCTACCTTCTAGACCTTATCTAAAAGGCCAGAAAGGGGGGGGGGATGTGGTTCTGTAAATCCCAGAGAGGTTTTCAGGACATGTGGTGACTCTTTCCCCTAGGGGCAGAGGGGGAAGTACAAATGGAAGATGCCATCCACACAGCAGAGGGGGTCCACAAAACCAGGGCAACAGAGATTCTTTCCATGGTCGGCCCTTTCAGCGCTCCTGAAGAGATGCCCGCCCATCCAGCTCTGGAGGCAGTCTGAGGTCGCTTATCTTTGTACCTACAAGCCTGGCTGGAAATAACAAAAGACAAGTAGGTACAAGGTATCATATCCAGAGGATACTCCATATCCATTTTTTCTTTCCATCCCAAACATAAAGAAAACCTCGGACGTTCCACCCAGTCTGAGGGATCAAACAACTCTAGAAATTCAAAAGTTGCTAGACAAAAGAGTCATCCAGAGAGTCGCTGCAGACCAAATAGGATCCGGAACTTACTCAAGATTCTTTTTAGTGCCAAAAAGGACAGAAAACTGGAGACCAATTTTGGATCTAAGCAGATTAAACGAATCAGTAAAAAAGGCCAAGTTCTGGATGATAACACTGCAGTCGATTCTTCCATTTTTGGGGAAAGACAAGTGGATGTGCTCTGTAGACCTCCTGAATGCATACTTCCACATAAAGATGGACAGGCCATCCAGGAGTCATCTGTGCTTCTGACTGGGAGCCAGTCATTACCATTTTGAGCTCTGCCCTTTGGTCTCACTACAGCCTCCAGAGTGTTCACCAAGTGCATGGCAGTAGTCACGGCTCACCTGAGATGTCTAGGATTCCGAGTGTTTCTGTGTCTAGATGACTGGCTCCTAACTGCCACCACCAAGCATCTACTACTGGAGTCAAGAGACACCACTCTCTCTCTCTGCTCTCACCTGGGTATCACAATAAATTATGAAAAATCTGCCTTGTTGCCATCGTAACGTATTATATTTATAGGAGCAGATCTAGACACAATAAACATGAAGGCAAAACTTCTTACAGAAAGAGTTCTATTTCTGAGACAAGTCTCCAACCTTCTCTCCAAAACAATAGCAGTGGCAAAAACAGTCTTGAAAGTCTTGGGCACCAAGGCATCTGCGATCAGTTTAGTTCTACGTGCATGCATGGACATGAGACTCCTACAGTAGCTACTATTCCCCTAGTGGTCATTACAAGAACTACTCATATCTCACCAAATTCTGTTAAGAGTCCTGCAAAAAGGAACTTTGCTGGTGGCTTCACTCCAGTCATGTAACATCAGCTCACACATTTCTTCGCCCTCAGCCAGTGGCCACAGTGACCAAGGACGCCTTGGCAGGATCACGAGGCCCATTTGCACGTCAGTATCCTAGATGAAGGTGGTGCTTCTGATGTTGCAGGCACTCCAGGACTCTCTTCCACTGGGAACATTTGCAATATAGACTTACAACATGTCTGTTGTCTGGTACGTAAACAAGGAGGGACCAGGTCTTACTCCCTTTGTCGAGGCCCTCAGATTATGGCAGTGGGCAATCTCCTCCCAGTGCTTTCTAACAGCAACGCACATCCCAGTAAGGTCTAGTGTGATAGCAGACAAACTCAGCAGAGCAATTCTCATGCCTCACAAGTGGTCCCTAAAACCAGAAGTAGCGGAGAGGATCTTCTGCAAATGGGGCCAGCCTTGCTGCAACCTTTTTGTCACTTCCATGAATGCCAAATGCAGCAGCCATTTTGTCCTAATCCCTCCTCCAGAGGAGTCACTAAGGGATGCACTTGTACACAATTGGCCACCAGGGCTTCTTTATGCCTTTCCTCCCTTTCCACTGATACCCAAGGTCCCCCAGAAAACCAACTCGTTGGGAAGCAAGCTAATTCCCATTGCCCCATATTGGCCTAGTCAGATTTTGTTCCCCTTTCTTTGGCCTCATCTTCAGGAGGAGCCATGGGTTCTGTACCCAGTTCCAGACCTTCTGACTTGTACGTCTGGAACACTCCACCCTTATCTTCGAACCCTCTTATTGACAGCTTGGCTGCTCCAATTCCAAATATAGCCAGGCTTCCTAACCTCACTCATTCGATCAAGCATATCTTGATCTCTTCTCATAAAGCATCAACAAGAAAATTGTATGTCAGTAAATGGAAGAGGTTTTCTTCCTGGACATTGCAAGAGACATTAATCCCTTCTCTGCTCCTAAAAGTTCTATCCTCGAATTTCTGGCAAAACTATTTAATGAAGGTGCAGCTGAAGCTGCCATTCGTGTACAGTTAGCTGTAATATCTAATTTCCAGATAAGTGATTTCACCTCTAACTTGAATGTTCCACAAACTGTGCAAAGCCTTCCTGAAGTGTACTAACTTGCTAAGACCACCCATTAAAACACCCCTACCACTATGGGACCTAAACTTTGTTCTGTCCTATTTGATCCTTCCCCCCCTTTCAACCTGCATCATCATGTGATCTAAAATTTTTAACATGGTAAACAAGTATGTTGATTGCCATCACTTCTGCCAGAAGAATTTCAGAGCTGCAAGCTTTGTTGATCAAGCCACCATATATGCTTTTTCATAAAGATAGAGCATCCCTTCGAACAAACCCATCCTTCCTGCCAAAAGTATATTCAGAGTATAACCTAAATCAGTCCATAGAGTTACCAGTTTTCTTTCCAAATCATGGCAACAAGGCATAATATAAACTTCAACTGGATGTTCATAGGCAGTTATGCTTTTACTTGCATAGAACAAAGGACTTCAGGAAATCTGATCAATTGTGTCATTTTCAGAAGCAAAGAAAGGTGCCCGTATATCTAAGGTCACTCTTTCAAAATGGCTCTCAGAGTGCATTACTTTTACATATGAATCCAATAACAAGCTTCTCCCCTTTAAAGTCGAAGCTCATTCTACAAGAGCCATGGCAACCTCTTCTGCCTTTAGAACTAGACTGCCACTTGATAGCATTTGTGCTGCTGTGACTTGGGCAACACCTCATACCTTTATCACTCATTACAAAGTAGATTTTGCCTCCAGGGACAGGGCCTCCTTTGGGTCCACTGTCCTGAAGAATATAAACCCGTGAGCCACCCAGGAAATAATATGGTGCTAGGGATGCTGTCCCAACCAATAAGAATGAAGGCGAGATAGGACAACATAACATAAAGATGTTATGTACTCACCATAACGTTTCATGTTTGTTGTACATCCCACTCTCCTTCCCCCTACCTATGGCACCTGGAAGACAAAAGAAGACAGGGGTTCTTTCTTGGCAAGTGTGTCTCTGACCTTCTTCATTGTCTTCATAATATGTATTTGATGGTACCTTAGGTTCCTAATTTTATCGGCAAACAGTATCTGGGGAGCTTCACTAGACCATGATGGGATAGGGATACAGCCACGAGCCTGTGGAAGTCCTCTAGCTTTAGTATGCAACCGAGTCGGAACCGATGATCAGTTCTGAACCCAACCAGTAAGAATTAAAGCATGATAAACAACAAACATGGAATGTTATGGTGAGCACATAACTTCTTTTTTAGACTATTGGTGTTCGGAGGTATAACCTTAAGTGTTATCATATTTTAGAACAAGTTTTCCACTAATTTTTGGTATTGTGTTATATGTTTTATTATTGTGAATTCGTGTATTTCAGAATAATATGAGAATATTAAACACATTGCCCTTAGGCATGCCCCATTTTAGTAACAAAGGTGCTTTATACAAAGTCTTAACTTTATCTATAACAACTTCTAAAAAAATAGTAATAATCCATCAGGCTCCTACATGGAATCCTATAGTTCCTAGTTCATTTGGTAAATCAGTTGAACTAATCCCTCTACAGAATCTCTATAATTAAAAAAATTAAATATCTGATTACAGGATGCTCCCTCATAAGCAGTTTCACTTAATTAGATCCAATATATTTGTACATACATATTTAGTGTTTTTCTTTCCCTGTCATAAACTTCAGCTTATTCTTTAATAAGTAGCCCAAATTTAATGTGATGCATTTTTAGTAAGTACATGTTCCTCATATTTTAAAGTTTTAATATACAAAATAAGAACATGATTTATAAAATTAAATTTGTATGAAAATGAATAATGATGCAATGAAAGGGATAATAGAGATGATTTCTTACCTTACAGATATTGTACAGAGAGTTTCACCCCATCATCCAGTCTTACATAATCCAATATGAAGAGTGTAATTTTTAATATGTCCAATGTTGTGCAAATAGTCATTAAGAAATATGTTTAATGAAATTTTCCTTCAGTTGGTAAAACATTTAAAACTATCTTAACCAGACTCATGCTCAAATCAGAACTACTTTATATAGAAAAAGAACAGCCCTGTTGTTTGCATTATGTTCTATTTTTAATTTCATTTCATTTTATTCTTCCATACTTTCCTTTTACATGTTTAATAACCTAGTCACATCTCTTTTAATCATGTTTTAGATAAGACAGTATGCACATAATAAAACTATTTATTGGTAAAAACTGATTATTCAAATAATCAATTAAATGTGTATCATCACAGTGGGGAAGAAATTACAGACAAATTATCTGCACCAACCAATGCATCACCAAGTTATTTAGTCAACAATACTGTCATATTATTGTTAAATAATGGAAAATCAAAATGAAAGTAAAACTTAAGTATGCATGAAATAATTTACATATTAGTATTTATTAACCTTCGTACATTTTCATTGATCAGCTCTAAGTAAAGGAAATTGAGTTAATAAATGCCGGATCTATATTAAAAGATTGAAAATCCACAACATCAAATCCCAGTTCAAGACCAGAGCATTGAAGAATACAGTTGTCAAAAGCCGACTTGTTTGCATCTCACCACATCGAATCGCAGTAGATAACCAACAGCTCAGAAGTCTGCACGTAAGTGAGAATGAATGCAAATATTTACTACCATTATGTTATACATACCAAAAGTAACATGTAAGATGTTAACATCTGAGCTGTTGGCCAACTATTGCAATTTGATGAGGTAAGATTCGAACAAGTCGGTTTTCGTCAGTTGTATTCTTCGATGCTCTGATCTCTGTGAACTGGGATTTGATGTTGTGGCCATTCTGTCTTTTAATACAGATCCATAAATTACTATAAACAAAGAGCAAAGCATTTAATAAATTAGACTGTCTTACATTTTGGGATTAAGTTATACTCTCTGTTTATTACTATTCTTCTGTAGCTCTACATTGCAATTCATTTGAAGATAATGTAAATGCTTGTAGAAACATTTTTTTCAGATCAAAACATATTTCATATGTGCTTTCCCTAGATTGTTTTGCTGAATTCAAGAAAATATTAATTTATATCACTGATTATTATTTATTATTATTTTTTTTGCTGTAGTTAGGTTTACATTTTTTGAGAAAACTATTAATCTGATGTCAATCTTCATCTATTCGTGACTGTTGGGTTATAGTCCCGAGCCTCAGAACTGATCCGGCCATTATGTGGCTTGCGCCAGGCAAAAAACTCTCGAGCTAATAGCCTACCCATAATGCCCCTCTCTACGTTAACCCAGATCTTGTTTGCTGCTCTTACAGAAAGGCGCATCACCCAACTCTAGCAGCTAAGTACATTTTAGAAGTTATATAATATTTTGTCCAACTTTGTCTTCTTTGTTACCATAGTAATTTCTAAACTTTGTCTACCCTTCCGTATCCTGTGACTGTTTATTTCCTTAACCTGTACCATTTGATATTTTCTTGCTTACCATAGTTGGTAGTTTCCACTCTCTTCTCTCTTACTTACCATTGGGTAATATTTCGACCATCGTTGGTAGGATTTTTTTCTGTGTTGTGAGTGAGTGATTGTGTATTCTCTTAACTTTTTTCTTGATGATCTACCTTTCTTGCTATAATGGCAGATAAGTCAGTCAACCACTTGTTTTAAACAATGCCAAGAGTGCGGCAGGAAAATGCCGAACTCTGATGGTCACGATAAATGTGTACATTGTTTGGGTGTTCGCATCTAGATCTAGAGTGCACATTCTACCAGGGCTTCAGTTATAGAGCCCTGGCTGAACAATAGAAGTAAACTGATTCTTAAAAAGCTTGTTAAGGCACCTTTTGAGGAAGCATTGTCCAAGGCAGACCTGTCTCCTCAGACCTCTGGCTTAAAATCTGCTTGTTCGGTGCCGATGTCTCCATAGGCACCAACATATAAAAAAAATATACACCCTTCAGCTGGTTCCTCTTCGGAACTGAAATCTAAGGTTCTGAAAATTTCAGAATGCACTGAATCCTTGGCACTAATCTCTACCTTGGTGTCATTGACACCGACCACAACAATAACACCAATAATGACTCCAGTGTCAGCACAGACATACTTAGTTACCACATTGGTACCAATATCTCCTGTGGCTCTGTAGCTTCTACCTTCTTCCCCGATGCTGAAGACTGAATCTTTCTTTACATCCACGACTACATATTTCCCAGTGATTGACCCCTTTCTGGGTCAGCTTCCTAGCCCTTTTATAGAGAGACCTGAATTTCCCTCTGGATTGTCCATTTGCTCCACCAGGAGTCTTTCTGAACTTGACATAGTGAGGTTGGCGGATCAGTTTATGACAGCTAGGGGTCTTCCTCCATCTTCTCAGCCCCGGTCCCTCTTGGTGCAGGGAATTCTCTCCCAGTACCTCTACATATACTCCTCCTCTGACCTCTTCACAGGCTTTAGAGCTGTCGACTCCAACCACACAGACTCCAACAGGCTCGGCACCGACAACTTCCTTGTCTTTGTTTCCAGGCATGGCTCTGAATCTCTTGGTGCCATCAGAACTGATGGGTCCCTGGAATCGGGCCTCCACTGTTGGGTCCGGAGGGATTGAGTCGACTCCTGATTTTTGTTCGGCTTTGTAGGTGGGTCTCTTGGGGTGAGGTGTGACCTCGGTTCTGAGTTTGTTTGTCTCAGTTCCAGGCTCCAATCCCTCCTCAGGAGGGCCTGCCTTTCAAGCTGTGGAGAGGGCTTTGGCCACCGCTACTTCCCAGGTGGCTCCTGTGTTACCAGATTCTCACCCCTTGACCCTTGGTTACCCTGAGCTAACACCAACCTCTGTATCAGGACAGCAAGCTCCAAGAATGCAAGACATACTGACCAAAGGTCATCCCTCTTCAGAGTCCTGTTCAGATATTCCCACTGAAGAGCCTCCTTGGAAGAAATTGTGTAAGATGAAACACCTGGACTCCCCTGAAGAGTCCATCACTGAGGACACAGATTTCGATGAGTGGAAGGGTTCCCCCCGATTACCCCCCAGAAGATGTTTCCTTTGGAGACATTCTAGATATCCTTAAGCAGAGGGGTGACTGGAAGCCCAGGGGACCCTACCTTGTACTTGTACTTACAAGCCTTTTGAACTTGCCCATGTACTTCCTGGGTGACCCTTCCCAGTAACAATCTTATTAAATTGATCAGTCAGCGGGCTTTGAAGACCCCTGATTTAATAGAACCAATTTCCCGGAGACCAGATAAAATACTTTCCACTCCCGAGGATCATCAGTACTGGGCAAAAGGATTAGCAGTAGATGCCATGCTGGTAGTGGATTGAGGAAAGTTCCACTGTTCATCACCCTAACTGGGAGTTGAGGACGATGGACAGATTTGGGAAGTGGGTTTACGCATTATCGACCTTTACCATTAGGTCCTTAAACTTCTTCGCACATTTCACTAGGCTTCAGAGGGATCTGGTCAAGGAGCTGTTGGATACCTTAGTAGGAGTAGTAACTGAGGGCTGCAGGAAAAAGTGGCCTCCCAGTTGGCTACCTTGGAGTGTGTCTCTAATTCGTCCATGAGGTTAGTTGCACATGCAGCTGAAGGGACGATCAGGTCATCAGGTTCAGGTGCTGCAATTTGACAACATGCTTGGATCCGCCTGTAAGAGTTTGCAGAGCCGTTCAAGTCTTCCTTCGTCAATGCTGCCTTTGACAGATCCTCCTTGTTCTGCCCCAAAGTTAAAGAAACTCTGTCCAGGTGTCAGAAAGATGGAAAGACCCTGTGTGCAGTGCGCATATGTTTTTATTCTCCCCAATGAACTTATTCCAGGAATCAGAGGAGTGGGAAGATGTGGTTCAAGAAGTCCCAGAGGCCTTTCCAGGACACACATGGTGCAGACTCCCCTCTGGGCAGAAGGGGAAGTTGTAATGGAAGACGCCGTCCTAGAGGCAGAGGTGACCCGCAGAACCAGGGTTCCAGGGAGTCCTTCTCTGGCCAACCCTATAAGTACTTCTGAAAAGGAGACCCAATTGCTTGCCTTTGGAGGCAGTCGGGGGGGGGGGAAGATTTTTGTTGCACCCAACAGCCTGGCAACAAGTAACCACAGATGCTTGGGTGCTAAGAATTATTTCCAGAGGTTACCTTATCCCCTTCATTCTTTATCCCAGAACTCTAACAGGACTCCTCGATGTTCTACTCAGTCAGAGGGACCAAGCAGCCTTAGAAATACAAAAGCTGCTAGCAAAAGAGTCATCCAAGAAGTCCCACCAGGCCAGATAGGATCCGGATTTTACTCAAGATTCTTTTTAGTGACAAAAAAGACAGTGGACTGGAGACCGATTCTGGATCTCGGCATTTTGAACAAATTTGTCCAAATTCTGGACGTCATGGTTCAGTCAGTACTTCCCTTTCTTGAGAAAAATGATTGGATGTGCTCTGTAGACCTTCAAGACACGTATTACCACATAAAAATGGACAAATGCTCAAGAAGCTTTCTCCGCCTCCGGCTAAGAGCCAGTCAGCATCAGTTCAGGGTGTTGCCCTTTGGTCTCACCCCCCCCCCCCCCCAGGGTGTTCAAATGTATGGCAACAGTAACAGCTGAGACTGCACAGATTCCAGGTGTTTCCATATCCAGATGACTGGCTCATCACGGCTTCTACCAGACATATACTGCTTCAGGCGACAAAATTCACCCTGCAATTGTTCCTGCAACTAGACATCAGGGTCAGCCTTACAAAGTCTCAACTGACCCCCTCTCAGGATATGGAATTTATCGAAGCTCTTTTCAACATCCTCTGTTGTGTGGCCTCTCTAGCCCTGCTAGTGCTTCAAGCATTAGTGTCCATGGCAGCGGCGATCACTCTGGTCCCATTGGTGAGATTTCTGCAATGGCTTCTTGTGAATCAGTGGTTCATTCTAACCCACCTAATGAACCACCCCATACTTATCACAAGTCACTGCAAAAAGGACCTGTCTTGGTGGATGGAATCCGAACAAATTCTTTTGGGCTGCCCCTTTGCCCCTTTTCAACCCAAAGCCATAGTGACCATGGATGCCTCCCAGATGGAGGGAGGTTGGGGCATTATCTTGAAAAGACCATTCAAGGCACTTGGTCCCTGATAGAGGCCAATCTGCATGTCAACATTCTGGAGCTGAGGACGGTGCTACTAGCATTGCAAGCATTTCACTCTGCCCTACCTCAAGTAACAATTGCAGTTCAATCAGACATGTCCGTAGTCTGGTACATCAACAAGCAAGGGGGAACCAAATCCTGTCCCCTGTGTTGAGAAGCCCTCCGAGTGTGGCAATGGGCCATTGGCTCCAACCAGTTTTTGATAGCAATGCACATCCCGGGGAGTTCAAATGTGATAGCGGACAAACTAAGGAGACGTATTCTAATGCCTCACAAGTGGTCTCTCAATCCCAAGGTAAGGAAGAAGATTTTTCTCCACTGGTTGCCAGCCTTGCTACAATCTTTTTGCTTCACCCCAAGACAACAAGTGCAGAAGCTGTTTTGCTCTTAATCCCCCCCCCCTCATTGGGGTCCCCGAGAGATGCTGTTCTTCTTGATTGGCCCCTGGGTCACGTATATGCCCTTCCCTCTAATCCCTCTCTTCCTCAAGAAAGCAGCCAGGTTGAGGAGCAAAGTAATCCTTATTGCACCCTTCTGGCCTCGACAAATTTGGTTTCATTTCCTGTGGCCTCATCTAGTTCACAGTCCATGGATTCTGTACCCAGTTCCAGACCTTCTGTCTCACAGTCAGGGACTGGTGCATCCCAATCTTCAAAGTTTCAAGCTAACTGCTTGGTTCCTCTAATTCCGTAAGTCGCCAGACATAATGGTATTCCATCCCCAGTACGAAAAATTTTGCTGGCTTCCCATAAACCATTCACCAGGAATTTCTACCTCAGTAAATGGAAGAGATTTTCATTCTCAGCTTGTGATAATAGCCCTGATCCCTTTTCAGCCCCAGTGGAAAAAGTTCTAGAATTTTTGGCCATTCTTTTTGGTAGGGGAGCTTTACTGTTAAGGCTATTCTAGCAGCCATTTCTGTCTTTCATAATGGCTTCAGAGATCTGCCCTTAATTTCTCAGAGTTTTAAGGTCTTCCTCAAGGGAACTATTCGATGTGAAGTTGTTCTATCTCGCCTTCATTCTCACTGATGGGTTCGGAGCCAATCCTCGGCTCCGACTCAGCCAGATGCTACAGCTCGAGGTCTTCAAACAGCTGATGGCCTACTCCCTATCCCACGATGCAGTAGTGCTTCCCTCAGATCTCGTTTGCCGCTGCAACAGATCGGGAGTTCTTCGACAGTTCTGGCCAGTATTGTTAAAATATCTTTGCATTTTTCTACAGTTCTTGATTAGTATTGATAGATAATAGATAATTTAGGATTTTCTATACATTGTTGGCATTTGCAAAGTCATACTTAGAATTTAGAGTGCTTTTTCTCTGTTTTTGTGGCCGCTTCTTTTCTAGGCCTACTTATAAAAACTCTCTTTGAGATTGTTTAGTTTAAAGCGCCTTTCATCCTTACCCCTTCTTCTGTCTGCTTTAGAGTAGCAAGTCCGTTTTTTTATTAGGGCAGTAGTAGTTCTTTTTTCTACTGCTAGACTTGAATTTGTAAGTTTAATTCAACCCTGTGGTTGTGGTTAGGGTTGTATTATGTATCTTTGAATATAGCATTGCGTGCTTCTCATAGTGTACTGTAGTTTTTTGTACTATAGAGTTGGACCTTGTTTTTATTGGGGCTATTGTTGTTATTGATATTGTGTATTGTATTACATATTATATAGTTAGAGCCCTACATTTTTTTCTTTGGGGCTATTATTAAATATATATATATATATATATATATATATATATATATATATATATATATATATATATATATATATATATATATATATATATATATATATATATATATATATATATATATATATACATACATACATATATATATATACATATACATTTGAGTGCTTTACCATGTCTCAAGAGAAGGCTAAATGTGGTTTCAAGAAATGTCCCAAATGTGGACACACAGACTGTGTTTATTCCTAGGTGAGCTTCACCTTCAAGAAAATTGTGCCATCTGTCACTCATTTATTTCTCGCGTTCTCCACAAACACAGGAGTAAGTCAATTGCAAGAGGTTTACTAAAATCCTCTTTTTCAAGAAACCTTGGATAGGGACAAACCTGGTAAATCATCAGAAACTTTATCTTCCAGCTCGTCCTCTGAGTCGGAGCCGAAAAGTGTCTCATCGATATCCAAATCTAGCTGGACTACCACCTTGGCTCCAATGCCTACGGAACCAGAGATGGAGGTTGTCAGTAGAAGCCAATCCCCAGTATTGGAACCAGTATCTCCTACCCTAAAGTCTCCAATTTTACAGTCAGAGGCCTCTTCTATAGTTTCCCAGTCCTCAAGACTATCTGATAAGGATGTGGATCGAGTGGGGCAGAGGCTTTTGCAGTCACAGGCACTTGCAAAAATTCTGTCTGGATCGACCCTTAGGGCTTCGGAACTGACCAAGACCCAGCCCATTTCTTCTGTTCCTCCTCCAATTCGACCCGAGGTTTCAGAGTCTGAGTATTCAGAACTGATTGTGGAACCACCGGAGCAGACACCCCTGGTGCTTTCGGTCCCAACTACTCTGACTTCTTCAGTACCTACCTTAGAGTTTAGGAGCCGTCACTCGCCGGTCAGGTCTGGAGAGTGTAGTTATACCGATCTTTCGATGCCTTGGCTAATGGTGAGTTCAGCACCTACCTCGGGCTTGGACCCCACGGCTTCGGCGCCGTGGAGACTGCCTGCTTCTACAGATCCAGGCGTCTCTTCGGATCGGAGCCAGGAGGCCTTCGATGCTATGAGGAGAGTTTTGTCCCCTCGGGCACCCACGTCATCGGTAGCAGCAATCTCCTCCTCTAAAGCTCCTGTGTCTGCCTCTGCTTCACTGATCCCCCAAAAGCATAGAGACCTGACGTCTCGGGTCCCCCCATCGGGTGAGCCCTGCTCTTCCAGGACCTCCCCGGAAGCTCCCACTGAGGATGTTCCCAGGAAGAGGATTTATAAGAGGAAACATCTGGATTCCCCACAAGAATCCATCATGTCAGATAGTGACTTAGAAGAGTCAGAAAGGTCCCCACGGTCCCCCTCTGAAGATGTCTCTTTTGGTGATATCTTAGAAATACTGAAACAGAAGGGTGGCTGGAAGCCCCTTAACCCTGCTGATGATGAGTCAGTACTCCTGAAGGCTTTCAGGTCTCAACCCTCCACCTCTTGGGTGACTCCGCCTTTTGATGAGTTGATGGACCATCTCTCTCGAAAGGCATGGGAGTCACTGGATACCATAGAACCAGTCCCTCAGAGGCTTAACAAATTTATAACATCACCTCAAGACAAGGCTTTCCTTACCAAAGGAGTACCCGTTGATTCTATGGTGGTGACAGCTGCCACCAAAAAGGAGTTATCGGAGACTTCCACATCTGTTCATCCTTCAAATAGGGATTCTGGGATCATGGACAGATGTAGAAAGTGCATGTTTAGTTCAGCGGCCTTTACTCTTCGATCCCTGAACTACCTTACACATTTTACCAGACTACACAGAGATCTCCTTAAGGAGTTGGGAGATACTCTACAGGGTACGGTAGTGCAGGGCTCTCAGACAAGGTAACCTCCCAGCTTGCTACCCTAACTTCCCTTATAAACTCTTCCTATGTCTGATTTCATAGGCAGCTGATGGAATGACCAGGGTAGCGGGTACAGGAATTGCTCTTAGGAGACACTCCTGGATGTGCTTATGTTCCTTTGCGGAGCCATATAAGTCATCCTTTGTGTATACCCCCTTTGATGGTTCATCACTTTTTGGACCCAAAGTGAAGGGAACGCTTATGAGGTGTGAGCAAGATGGAAAGACTGTCTGCCATAGGAGTCCATTTTTCCACCCCTACCAGACCTTATCCTAAAGGTCAAAAGAGTGGGAAAACGTGGTTCTGTAAAACCCAAGGAGCTTTCTTTGACGCACATGGTGAAACCCCCTCTAGAGGCAGAGAAGGGGGCAATAATGTAAGACTCCATCCACGTGGCAGAGGGGGCCCACAAAATCAGGGTGACCGGGTTCAGTTCTTTGGAAAGCCCTACCAGTGCTCCTGAAAGGAGGCCCGTCTGTCCATCTCTGGAGGCAGTCTGGGGATGCTTATCTTTGTACCCAGACACTTGGCTAAAAATCACAAAAGATCATTTGGTACAAAGCATAATATCCAGAGGATACACCATCCCCTTTGCTACCCCTCCACCCCTTGTGAAGAAAATCCCAGATATCCCACCCAGTCACAAGGAACAGGCAACCATAGAGATTGCAAGGTTGCTAGAAAAGAGTCATTCAACCATTCCCAGCAGACCAGAGCAGATCCGGAATTTACTCAAGGTTCTTTTTAGTTCCAAAGAAAACAGGGGAGTGAAGACCTATTTTGGATCTCAGCAGATTGAACAAATCTGTCAAAAAAACAAAGTTTCATAGTTTCATAGTATAGTACTAGGCTATCTGCCCTGGGGCATTTGTAAGCCTAGCCATAGTGATGTGGCTTTTGCCACCCCATGAAATGGTACAAAAAATGTACAGAATAAATTTAGAATACTGTGCCTCTGTCTAGTAGTGACACAATGACGGTCCCCTTATATAATAGAATAGTTTCGTAGTATAGTACTAGGCTATCTGCCCTGGGGCATTTGTAAGCCTAGATAAGCAACCATGCAGGTCTCAAACCCAGGACCCCATACACCATAGTCACAGTAGTTGACCACCAAGCCATCACAGAAGTTTCAGATGGTCATGCTACAGTCTATACTTCCCTTTCTAGGGAAGGACAATTGGATGTGCTCAGTAGATCTCCAGGATGCGTACTCTTATAAAGATGGCCAGACCATCCAGGGATCATCTGCGCTTTCGGCTGAGAGCCATTTGCTTTCAGTTTTGAGCTCTGCCCTTTGGTCTCACTACAGCCCCCAGAGTGTTCACCAAATGCATGACAGTAGTCACGGCCCACATGAGACAGTTAGGATTCCAAGTGTTTCCATATTTAGACGGCTGGCTCCTCACCGCCACCACCAAGCATCAACTCATACAAGCAAGGGATATGACCTTAGATATTTGCAGTCAATTGGGGATTACTGTAAATTGGGACAAATCTGCTTTACTGCCATCCAGACGTACCATTTTGTATAGGAGCAGATCTCACCATAGTTTCCATGACCGTAAAACTTCCAACGGAAGGAGCAGTGAGCTTTCGACAACAAGTTCTGTACCTCATCCCCAAACAGAGAGCCTCAGCTTCAGTGGTGCTAAAATTACTAGGGACCATGGCGGCAGCCATCATTGCCATTCCACTAGGCTGAATGCATATGCGGATTCTGCAGTGGCTCGTATTCACACAATGGTCCTATCAGAAACTTCCAGTGTCTCATCCCATTATAATAACAAAATCATGCAAGAGGGATCTTTGGTAGCTGACCTCTCCTCAAGTGACAATAGGTCGTCCCTTTGTTCTACCACCCCCTGTTGCCACTGTGACCATTACTTTAATAGCCCCTTACTGGCCTTGACAAATTTGGTTCCCTTTCTTCAGCCTCATCTACAGGAAGAACCATGGATTCTGGACCCAGTTCCAGATCTTGTCACACTTCTCTACATTTAATTATATTTTAGGTAATCCAGTATGGTTTTGCTCCATTGACAAACCATAATTTTGTAGTATCCAATAATGAGAAGTAATCGTCAAAAAGTAGGCAAGAGGAATATTTTCTTTTATTGTACATTATTATAGATATAATTTAATCTTGTGTTGACAGGTGGATGTCTCATTTCTTTGTAATAACTTATTAAATATTCTGCCATACTTGTAGCCAAATATAAGCACAAAGCATAGTTTATATGACTACAAATTAAATGTGTCGTTTTCATGTAGATTAGCCACTTAACACATTTATGCTTTGATATAGTGTGCAGTGTTTGTATATGATTGTTACAGGGAAGTGGAACTCTTTAGCAGCTGCAGTGCCCAGCTTTTAGTACCTTTGTTAGGAGCATCTCTCTCTGGTGGTATGATTTCATCTTTACTAATATTGATTTGGCTGCTTTGTCATGGCCAGATTTGGAGCCATAATGTGCACTCTTAGTTGAGAAGTACAACTGTGAAACACCAGTTTAAATGTTTATTTCTAATTTCATAAAAAAATGCAGTCTGTTCTTTCCAGCATAAAATCTCACGCTTTCTCTATGTGCTGTACCTCCTAACTGCTACTTTTTGAAATGTTTTTTTTTGAGAAGCCTCATGGTCAGCTAGTTTCTTTTTTCTTTTTTTTTTTTTCATTCTCTGATTTTTGCAGTTTTAAGCATTAGAATAGCTAGTTAAAGCTTCTATTTTTCCAGCCTTTGTAATTTGATTTTTATATATTGTTTCAGTGATAAATAAAATGCACTCAGATGAGTTTAAAATAAATTCCCCCTAAATTACTGGAAGCCTTCTCCTGTACTAAAACTGAAACTTGAAAACTTTTTACTGAACAACTGCAAAGTTCTTCTCAGCCACAGTTTTTTCTTCTCCTTTTCTGGAAGATATATTCTTACTTTCTCCAAATTTCTGCTTTAGTGGCATCTAGGCAGTGCAATTAATTTGTTTGTGTCTTTCGGCTTTTCCCGGTTAGGGGTCGCCACAGCGGAACTCCAGTCCGCTAATGATTGGCAGTTGATTTTTACGTACCGGCTTGCCAGGCCTGACGCACAACCTTAAATAGCTGAATTTTACCAAGATGTATAGCTTTTTTTCAGTTTTCACACTGAGAGAGCTGTAATCAAACTTTTGATCAGAATACAGTCATCTTGGAAACCCTGCTGCTTTGTGACTTATTCCTGGTTTGTGTTGATCCTGCTTCTTGACTTATGGAGTGCCTGTGTAAGAAGAGAAGAGAGATCTGAGTTTATTCTTACTGGGTTGTTTGGACTGACTTCTCATTTTGCAGAGACCATGACATAAATCTTCCTTTTGTCTCCACCCAATGCTGCTTTTTAACAGTTATAGGTATTGCCAAACTAAATACCATGCCAGCATGTTTCCTGTTATAATCTGGCTATTATTTGTGCAATAGTTGTAGTATTTTGTGGATGCCATTGTTGTGGTTAGGTATTTTAGATTGTGCTGAGATGCCCCCCCCACCACCACCTCGGTAGCATACCTAACTGCTACACTTTGACTTGCAGGTTACAGGTTTCATCATAACTGGTGCGTTTTTTGCTAAGCCTGGGAAGTTCTTGAGGACTACATCTTTCTTCATTTTAGTTTTTTCCCCTGCTGTTCTGGTTTAATAACAGTAGCTGAAGCAATGAAAGCTTAGATCTTTGTCTTCTTCCAGGTCAAGATGGCAGTCTCTGCCATATTTGTATCTCGCATTCAAAGCCTCAAAAAAAATTGAGGGTATTTGTGACCATGGAATTCCATCCCTCCAGCTTGTTTGCATGTAATCTTCCATTTCATACTCAGGCAAATTCTGAGGAATTTTAGGAGCAACCACAGATGCATAGTTGGTGACGCCTCATCCCCCTTGACATTAGGCATATTTTCCACACTGTTTTAGCTGACTTGGATGACTTTATCCCTGTAGAACATGGTGGGCTTCTTGATTGGTCAGGAGTTTTGCATTATGATCTTGAACAGGAGAAAGAGGAACCTAAGAACATGTCCTTCACATCTATGCTGACTCTGTGAGAGAGTATTCCAGATGTGATTCTCACCATTTTGTAATTTTGAAGCTTTCTAGTCAGATAACTTTTTCAGAAGTTGATCTTTATATTCATAAATTTTAACAGGATATTTCATGGTCAGAGTGTGATTCTTTAATTGGAGTTATTAATAAGGAGTGGAATTCTTCTAATCACTTTTGACTGGCATAGAAGAATGCAGTGGCCAGGTTTACTTTATTCTCAAAATGATTGAAAAGGTTTTGTACACAGCCTCTCTTGTGGACTTATATACAGTAGTAATGGGAGGGAGAACAGGTTTGCCACTTGATCATTCTTTGGTTCTTGCAGTCCTTCGCATAAAGTGATGGAATATGTTTTAAAAGTGATGTGTGACCAGCAAAGACTACATGAATGACACTTTTTTTAATGACATAAATAGGTTCATAGGTTGGTACTAGGCTATCGGCCCTAGGGCCTATACAAGCCTAGCCATAACAATTCCCTGGCTATTTCTTCCCACACTATTTACTTCCTTGGACCCATGTCTAGCAGGGCGACTGACATGATCCGTTGGGTGAATTTACTTTCTCCCATCCAGTCATCAAGGTTCCTTTCGAAGAGGGCCAAAGAGGTGCTCTGCTTGACATGTATGGGCAGTCTATTCCAGAGTCTGGGGAGTCTCTGGGTCAGGAACCTGTCCCTCCAGCTTGTTTTGTTTATTGTGATGACAAGGTTTAGATCCCTGGAGCGTGTGGCTCTGAGGGATTGGGATTTCTTTAAGTGTAGCATGTCCAACAGCTCTGGGTTTGACATGGCCTTGTATGTTAAGCAGAGATCGCTTCGGAGTAGACGATATGCGACAGAGTATAGCTGGAGTTTAAAAAGGCAGTCAGCATAGGGCATCTGCTTTAGGACTGTGATTCTTTAATGAGGTATTTCTGCGGCCTTTCCAGTTGTTGCAGATGTCTTGAGAGGTACATACCAAAAGGGGCATTGTATTCTATAATGGGTCTAATGAGGGATGAGTACAGTGGGGCAATGACTTCCCTTTTTCTGGATGAAAAGCCCTTAGTGATGAGGTGTGCCACATAGAAGGATTTCCTGACTGTTGTGGCGATGTGGTTATTGAAGGTGAGACCACTGTCCACCTGTGTCCCTAAGTCTATTATCACACTTTCGGTGTTTAGTGTATTGCCACCTATGTGGTAATTCACGGGTACATGTTTTTTCCCAAAGGGGATAACTATACATTTCTTGCCATTGAGCTTGAGCTCATGGCTCTGGCATCAAGCATCTGTTTCTGTAAGGCCCTTTTGTAGAGTGTCGACATCATTTGGGGATTCAATAATGGCTCCCAGTTTGCAGTCATCTGCAAACTTTGTTAGCCAGAGTCCCTTAGTGTTGGTCTGTACTTCAGAGAAGTAGATGCCAAACAAGAGAGGTCCCAGGACTGAACCCTGAGGTACTCCACTTGTCTGGAGCTAGATTTGGAGTCAGCTACTTTTACAGTGTGGGTTCTGTCAGTAAGCCAGTTGGCAACCCATCGAGTGAAGGTAGGGATTAATGCCCAGCTTAGTAAATTTATCTATGATTCCAGAGTGGGGGATGGTGTCAAATTGTAGAATTGTTGTAACCTGGCTTGAGAATTGAAATCTTAGCTACCACTGAAAGACATACATTTCAGTCTTCTCTTCAGTCATTAAAATGTATTGTAGATGCTCAACTGGATGCCATATGGTAGTCTGAACTTCAAATGCTTGGTTTGATCAAATAGAAAATTTTGGCATAAATGGTAAAATACAAATCAAGCACTAGAAATACCCTTGTTGAAATTACTCTTTCAGGGCATGGCATTGTTTCAAAAAGAATTGGCTTATTTTCTCAAACATAAACAAGAGGATAGAGTGTTTGGATTAGAACCTGCATTTGTTTGTGGTTACCCAGCTCATTTCTTAATAACGAGAGGCTTAACTGTTCAGACAGACTATGTGTTCAGCCCTCTTCTTGGACCAGCATAAAGCTAACTTATTCATCAAGTGCTTCAAGGCACTTCTAAATCAGAAGTGTGTGATTTAGGTAAAGTTACCCTTTCATGATCCACTAGGTCATCTTGCAGAAGTAGCTAAACATGGAAATGACAAAATTAATAATGCATCAGCCAGCCATTATGCAGCAGATTGTCATCTTTTTAGTCATGCATGATGAAGAACAGGCGAATGTGTACTGGAAGTAGTTTGGAAAGGGTATACAGTGCTTTTTCAGTCCCTCACACTGCAAACCAGAGTGTTTCCATCCAGGCATTGAGCACACAGTCTTCACTGTTCTCTCTGAGGCAAAAGACGTAATGGAAACATTGTTGGGAGAACAGAGTAAGAGCATGCTCACATTTGTACTTGTCAGGAGAGGCTGGTTGGGTTAGACTCTTCCTGAAGGAAGAGAATGAGCACTAGGAAGTTCATGGTGGACAGACGTTTACAGTTGCTGCTTTCAGACTCTGAGACTTCTTGATTTCTATAGATTTTTGTTATGCTTGTTATCATATGCTTATAATATTCAGTCATTAGAAATTAGTGACGTTTGTGATTCTAAGGAAATGCTTCTAATGTGGGTGGCTATGGGAGTTGGACATAGATCTCATTACTTTATTTTTAAACTCAAGGTGTCTGCCTTTTTTTTTTTTTCAGTACCTAGTGTACTGTTATAGATGCCTTCCTCAGTTATGGGCCTTCAGAAGGCATATTTCTGTCCCTCAGTATCACTTCTCTCAGGGATGTTAGATAAGATGTATCAAGTGGAAGAATGAGATACTTTTGTAACTCCATACTGGCATTGATATCTGACTTTCACTCCTGATCAGCATGACAGGCAAACCACAGAATATTCCTTTGTTTAAGGGTATGCTCACGCAACATCCCTAATCTGCCCCTTTTCTCCGTCTTGTGTTCTTATTTGCCATGCTTAATGAACATTCAGAAGAAAATGGTCTGATTTTTTTCATGCTTTTTAATCCTTTTCCAGTCATGAGGAACATGTTTTTCTTATGTGATCCAGCATGTACACTTCAAACTGAAACACTAGTCACCACAGACAGCACAGACTCAGCATCTTCTGGCTTTTCCCAGAGTTCAAGCTCATTCGCTCACTCACAATTCACCTTACTTTCTTCTGTTTTTCATATCTTGTTTGCTACAGATCATATCAGTTTGGTGAACCTTTAGCTTGAACGCTTCGCAGCTGAATAGTTTTCATGAGAGCAATAAGTACTTTTCTTACTTATCTTGTATAAATTAGTTAGTTTAGTTTTGACTAGTTCATGTTTTTTTTTTGTCGTTTCCTTCTGATTTAAATTTCGATAATTTATCCCCCCCCCCCTTGCCGCTTCCATCCTGTGTTTGGGCTTTTTTTCTAAAGTTTGTAAGCTGTCTCCATCCCCTTTTGAAGTTTTAGTAAAGAAAAAAAAAAACAATAGATCACTTAAGTGCTTTCAGAACTGTGAGATACTGTTTTAGTCAGTTGGGTGGAAATATTTTTTTGTTTTTGTTTTAGGAATAACATTCTAGAGCTAGTGTTTATACTTTAAAATGATGAAAGCTCCAGGTTTCCATAAATGCAGTATGTGTGGCCACAAGGTCCACCCAGGACATGTATGATGATTGCATCATGTGTTTGAGGGAGGATGACTTGAGTGTAGTCTGCGACATTTGCAAAAACTTTGATCATAGCACCATGTAGTAGCTTAAAATAAACTTATTCTTAAGGGTATTCTGCCTTTAGAGAACAACTCCACCATCTGTTCACAACCCTTTTTCCCTAATTTTTCCAGATGGGGTTGGAGTGTCGCTTCAAAAGTGACAATTATCTAGAGCCAATGTTCACACTGCCGAGTGGCTAGCCCTGTGAAGAGAAAAAGATGATAGAAGAAAGAAAAAAAGAAGACCCAAAGAAGTGTGACTGAAGAAACCAGGCAGCCCATAGACATGACAGATGTTGCTTCCCCCGGACACTTTAGTTGACCCAGGAGATTGAACAAGCCTCATCTTCTGGAGTCTCCAAAATGTAAGGTTTCTGTTGATGCCAAGCTTGCCCTGATGAGATGACTTTGTAGCTTCTCCTTGATGCACGAGTTACCTAGGTACCTAGAGTCCAGATCATCTTCTGCCATGTAAGTGAGGTTAGCTGCGTTAGTACAAAGTCCTTTGGTGCATGTGAACTGGGACCAGGTGATTAAGGTCTTGATCAAGGCCCAAATTGAGCTGTGTGTCCTGTATTCCCCTCCTGAGTACAGGGTTGCTAAAGAAAGAACCTTTACTCTCTGCTTCTTATGCTCCTACCCCAAGCCTTGTTGTTCATGTGCAATCCATGTTAGTGCTGATTGTCTTTCTTCCATTCGTGCTGAGTCCCTTGTTACTTGTAGCCCAAAGCACTACCTCCTTTGGTGCTAAAGGTAATTAGGCTTGAAGCCATCAATATCAGTTTCTCAACTCCAGCATTTGTACAGATCCCTTTGGGGCCATTTATGGTGTTGGCATTTTTAGCATTCTGTGCTGAAGCCATCCTTGGTGCTAGGAGTGACCTCACCATGGAGCATTTAGCCCTTCAATGTCTTCAAGAGGGAGATTGGATGTACTGTTTGGGCCTCCAGAACACCTATGTACATATCAAAAGTTCTGCAGTTTCTAGGTGGATGCCACTCATTTGCATTTCAGAACCCTGCCCTTTGGTCTTATCACTGCCCTCACCCTTGGCTGCTCACCAAATGCATAGTACCAGTGGCAGCTCCCTGAAGACTACTCGGAATCAGTGTTCCCAAATCTAAATGAATGGCTTCTGGTTACCGCCACAGAAGAGTTCTTAACTTATGCAAAGAGACAGGTTACTTTGATTTTGTCTGTCCTTGGGAATTTCAGTGAACACAATACAAAGTCCTAGTTAGAGCTGTCCAAGTCTTAGGTATAGGTATTCATAGGCTGCCACCTGGACTCAGTGCAGAAATTAGCCTGACTTTCACCTGGCAAGATGACATCCATTCTGTCAATAGTAAGGTTACTCTTGCAATATCATTCTCCTTCCATATTTTTGGTATTGAAATTATTGGGACTTACGGCAACTACTGCTCATTTGGTACAATTTGTGAGGTTCCACATTAGAACTCTGCATTGTAATCCGTGTGTGGTGTGCAATGGTCTGAGATGAATGAAAATCAATTATCCAAAGCAAGTCACAGACATCTCTATCAGTGGCTCCGTTCACCCAGTCTCCATAAAGGTCTTTTTCCCTCCCTCTCTCCCTACAGTTGCAGTCACCATAGCTGCATCTATCCTGGGGTGCGGGGGGTGGGGTCATTCTTTGGGGAAGATAATCTAAGGGACTTGGACTCAATAGGAGGCCTCTTTGCATATGAACATTCAGAAGATGAAGGCAGTTGTCCTTCTTTTGCAGGCTTTTCAATGCCTACTTTGCCACATAAAAGTCACAGTGCATGGCATGTGTTAAGTAGTGTGGTACCTGAACAAATAGGGTTGAACCAGAATGTATCCCCTGTGTCAGAAGGCAGTGAAGGCTATATGAGTGGGCAACTGATGCATGTTGCTTTCTTGAAGCAATGTATGTCCGCTGGCAAGCCAACTTGTTAGTGGACAGCCACCGCTGATGCCTTCTAATGCCACATGGATGGCCCCTAAGCTTTGTTATAGCAACAAGGATTTTCCTTCACTGGGGGAAGCCTGTTTGTATCCCTGATGAGTATGAAATGCAGCAACTTCTTTTGCTTCCTGTCCACAAGGTCAGATACCCCCAGATGCTGTAATCCCCCAATGGCCTCTATGGCTACTCTATGCCTTTCCCCCAGTCTGTCTAATCAGAAAGCCAAAATGTGTAAGGCCAGAGTTATTATCTTCCTGTCTTTTGGCCCTGAAAGTGTTCTTTTCCCTGCTGCAGTCTCATGGAGAAGCTTCTTTGGCAATCTTATCCAGGTCTCTCTCTCCAGTCTCATCTGTCTGCCAAAACTCAGAGACTTACAGTCCTTCAAAGTAACTGCTTGGTTTCTCCGTTTCTCTTGATGGCCAAAGGACCCTGCTAATTCTAGTAACAGCCAAGAAGCCATCTACTAGGTAATTATAAAAGGGGAAAGTGTCTAAAATTCCTTAAGTTGACCACTCAAGAGGGAGTAGATCCTATTGAGGCACTCATTTCTGCTGCTTTTCAGTTTCTGACTGAAATTTCCAAAAAGGGTTATAGTTTTTCCACTGTGAAGAAAATGACATTTAGCACCTGTTCCAGATTTGCAGCAAGACTTTAAACTTCTGTTTCCTAGCATCTCAGAAAACTTGTGAAGCCCAAGAGGCATCTTTCTTCTGTGAGCACCCTTTATGGGCGATGCTTCCTTGTGAGGCCTCAACTTTATTTTGGAGAAGTTAATGCACTCATTGTTTAAACTGGCAGATGTAGCAGAAAAAAATGCCTATCTTGGAAGGCCTAGTTTCTAGTAGCAGTAACATTGGCTAGGAGGATTTCGAAATTACAGACATCAATGTCTATACTTTTATAAGGATAGGGTTACCTTATGAATTAAAACCAAATAATTGTAGCAAACTGGTAAAAATAAAAACTAAAAACTACAAATTCACCAGTAGGACTAGTAGACACAAATTTATTTTTCAGGTTAAGCGCTTTCATCAAAGTAAAATTCACTTCCTCAGAACAATATACAAACAGTCATGTGGATTTAAATATATTACACTGTCACAGGATAGGGTGGCCACGGTGGTGCAGTGGTTAGCATTGTCGCCTCACAGCAAGAGGTTCTCCGGTTCGATCCTCAGGTGGGGTGCCTTATGTGCGGAGTCTGCATGTCCTCCCTGTGGTCGCGTGGGTTTCCTCCAGGTGCTCCGGTTTCCTCCCACATCCCAAAGACATGCTGTATGTGGATTGGACACTCCATATTGGCCTTAGGTGTGAGTGTGTGCATGTAAGTGCCTTCAGTGGAAGGTTGGGCGCTGGGCTGGCAACTTGACACCGTAAAACTCCACTGCCAGTCATGAGCGGACAGGTGATCCGCTGTGGCAACCCCTAACCGGGAAAAGCCGAAAGATGAAGAAGAAGACACTGTCACAGGATAGGTGAGGAATCCCACCAGTCAAACAAAAGATCTCTTGAATAAATTAATACCTTAAAGGCATACACTATAAACACTAAAAATACAATAAAATACATTTCTGTAAAGAAATTGTGTTAAAATTAAACCCTTTCCGCTCTTTCTTTTAAAGCAGGCAAGATAGATATAAAATCATTTAATCCTGGACACGGATTAGCTGCCAAACGAAGCTGCCACATCAGTTCCCTCTTGTTTAAAGTGTTTTTCCATTTGCCACCCCTGGGGTTTATTTCAGTGGTATCTAATATCCCAAAAAAAAAGTTTGGGACATACCAGCCCTTTGGTGCGAAGGGTATGCACATTCCACTTCGTCTGAGTCTTCTTTGGAAGCAGAGGTGACTGTTTGTTTTATCCTCTGTGACATCAGAGTTCGCATCAACATTCAGGTTTTTTGAGAGGATCATTGCCTATCTATCAGCTCATGAAGATGTGCTGTCTTGGTTTCTACTCTTCTCCCAGGCACTGGTCCATGTGAGTCCTTGAGCCCCCATTTTTGGCCCAGAGGATCATTTAGCTCCAAATTTCTTGAGCTGCTCCTTCATCAGAGCACAAAGGACACTTCTGGATTGTCAGATACTCCTTGGAGTGCTCTTCGAAATCCCTCAAACGTTTTTTTCTAGGAAGCAGAATGGTAACAAAGGTCTCTGGTTCATAAAGTCCCAGTGTCTGTCTTTTGCTCAGACAGGCCATTTTGTGACACAGAGGTGCCGTTTAACAGACACAAACTCAGAGACAGAGGAGATCTGCAGAATTAGGGTCCCCTATTCAGGAAAACCTATTCAATGTGCCTGAAGGATTGCCCAACTGCTTCATTCTGGAAAAAGTTTGGGGCTTGCTCTCTCTTTCACCCTCTCTGTCTTCACCTAAACTTTTGATCAGCCATCACAAAGGACAAATGGATGAAGAATGTCGTACATTGAGGCTACATCATGCTGTTCATATCTGTTCCCAAGCAATTTTCAGTGCGCCTTCCAGATGTTCCAACCCACCAAAATAAGGTACAGTTTAGGAGATCATTCAGCTACAGCAAAAAATATCAATCCACGAGGATCAGAAAATCCAGACCCTACTCAATATTCTTTTTTATTCCAAGGAGAAAATAGTATCTCAGATGAATTCTGGATCTCAGCAGACTAATTCTCTGTGAAGAGATTATGAAAGTTCAGATGGTTGTGGTACAATCCATTATTCCATACTTAAAGGAAGGGTACTGAATGTGCTCAGTAGACCTTCAGGATGCTTGATATTCACATCAAAATTGTAAAGCAGTCCAGAAGGTTTCCTCACTGGTGACTGAGAGCAAATCATTACCAGTTCTAATCACTGCTGTTTGTCCTTACCATACCCCCCCCCAGGCATTCACCCAGTGCATGTCATTTTTGCAGCCCATGCCAGGCTGAAAGGATGTGGGTGTTCCCCTGTCTCTATGATTGGCTTCTTGCTTCATGTACAAAAGAATCTCTTATTTTAGCAAGAGAATACTTGTTCCATTTGTGCTGGGCCATGGATGTTTCAGTAAATTTTGGAAATATCAAACTTGAAGCCAACTCAATTTTTAATTTTCATAGGTTGCTATCTGGAGACTTCAACGAAAATCATAAGACTCCCCGCTCTTCTGCTGGACTCTCCTGTAGCTTGTCTAGTGCTGTGAACACTAGGCACAATGGCAGTAGCTATTACACTGGTACCTTCTTCCAGGTATCACACGAAGGCACTACAGTGGACACTTTGCGTACAATAATCCCAGCCAACTCATTCTCTTCAGTTTCCTACCTGAATATCCACATTTTGCAAAACTCCTCTATAGTGGTGGATTCAGTCCCCTTATGTATAAGCAGGCCATCCCATTGTTCTTTCCCTTCAATCAAGCATGGTTACCTTGGATGGCTTCTCTGTGCGGTGAGTGAGTAGGTGAAATATCATGAAGAAAGGGAGTCCAAGAACTGGTTGAGGGCAGTCTTCCTAGGACTGCAAGCACCACATGACTTCCTTCCCCACTGTGTGATTTTGGTACACACAGACAACACCTCTATTGTGTGGTACAGCAGCAAGCAGGGAGGAGCCTAGTTATACCCCTTGTGCCAAGAGGTGATGATGGTGTGGCAGTGGGCAGTGTCTTCCCATAATTTTCTGATAACAATACATAGTCCAGGTTGGACAAACATTCAAGTTGACAGACTCAGTCATTACATACTGATGCTACAAGAGTTGCTTCCTTAGTAACCAAAATCTTCAGCTACTGGAGCAAGCCTTGCTGCGACCTATTTGCCACCCTAATCAATACAAAATGCAGTAACTACTTTTCCCTCCTCTCTCTCTCTCTCTACAGGGACAGACACGTATGGATGTTGTGTTCTAGCTTTGGCCAAAATTTCTGTCGAAAGCTTCTCCGTCATAGGCAAAAATTATTCTCATCACACCTTTTTTGGCCAGGCATGTTTTGTTCCAAGTACTCTGGCCTCATTTAATCTGTCCTCCATGGTTGCTGCCGCCACAGACAGATCTCCTGTCTCACCCATCCCACCAGCCTCACATGGACATTAACTCCTTCAGACCAACTGCATGGTTTCTCCAATTCTAGTGATGGCCAGTAGCCCTACCCTATCCACCAGAGTAGCTTAGGTTCTGTCTGCCTCTCCGAAACAGTCTACAGAAAAGCTGTTCATAAGCAAATAAAAAAGAATTTCTTTATATGCAGTACAACAAGGGATATACTCGTTTTCATCTTCCTTTTGTTGTAGATTGCAGTACCTAGCCACTTTAACTCCAGTTGCAGCTATTTGACCATTAAGTTATATCTCACAGCCATTTCACATTTTCATTAAGGTGTAAATTCAAATTCTTTAGCTTTCCAATAGAACTGCAAAGCCTTTTTAAAGGCCATACTCCCCCTGTGACCCCCACTCACAATCAAGGGTTCTACTCTTCCATGGGACCTAAACTTTTTACTGTGAGCCCTCACTCCATCTCCATTTGAACCTGCTTCTGCCTGTATATTAAAGCATCTCTCCTGGAAAATTTTAGCAAAATTCTCAGCAAGATTATTCTGTGAGCTTTATGCACTATTCTGTAAGGCATCATATAGTCTTCCATAAAAGCAGAGTCTCCTTAAGACCAAATCCTTCCTTTGTTCATAAAATTGTTTCTGAGACAGTCATGAACCAAACCATTCATCTACTGGTTTTTCTCCCAAACCATGCTAACAAAGGAGAGTATAGATTATATACTGTAGGTGTTCACAGACAACTTCATTTCTATCTTTACAGGACAAACCATTTACATAAAGACAGACAACTGTTTCTGTCCCCTTTTTCAGAAAGGCTAGGAACTAAAGTCTCTAAAGTGACTCTCTCCAGATGGCTGTTAATTACATTCATTTACTTTATGCATAACAAACAGTTTACTGCAAAAACAAAGGCACATTCAACAAGGTCAGTCTCGACTTCATGGCTTTTTTCTACATATCTTCCATAGATGACATCTGTGCTGCAGTAGCTTTGTCAAACATTATAAACTTGATCTCATATTGAGATTCAAAACTTCGTTTGGTTCTACTATTCCCTGGGATATCCTGTCATAATGCCACCCAGGATGAAAGTAGCTGTGGGTTCTGTCCCATCAGTTGAGACAGGTGGGAGATGGCGATACAAGATGCAAACATTATGTACTTACTGGATCCTTATTGCCCCACCCCACCAGCCTCCCTTTCAAATTGTTACTATCCTCCTTTGATAGGTAGACCTAAACTAAAGTCTTTCTCAGTGACTCCTTAGTACCACAGTATCTGGTTAGGGCAGACTTGAGGAATAGTAGGAAATCGCAGCATTAATGGGAGAGGGGAGGAGCTCAAGCACTGGAGAAGCATTTATTTGAAAAAGTTACCTCTGATCTGCCATGGGGGTAGTATAACCCATCAGTTTAGATAGAGAGGGACAATAAGGAATCCATCATTATGGTAAGTATATACATTTTGTATAAAATCTTACCAATACTTTTTTCTTCCTCTTATCTACCTTCTGCACCTGTTGTAAAGCCATCTGTCCCAACTTCTTAGGGATGTTCTGTTAAGATAATAGTTAAGGACACTTTCGCTGTGAGAGTGTTGATCAGAATTCCTGCATTAATTATCGTGGAATCTACCTCCCCAGCTACAGCAATTGCTCAAGGTCCATCAGTGCAGTCTAATCCAGACACTCTTGGATTGCTTTGCTGTCCAGTTTGCATTGGACTATATTTTGATATACTGGCAAAAGCAGTTATTCACCTTCAAACCAGATGATTCAAGACCTCCTTCCCTATTACCTTAGATGTGGTAGTGCCCATGGTCTCTGTTTTCCTTTAGGAGTAACTTTTTCTCCAGCTCAGTTGTTGCTAGTGCTGTTACCTGTGCTGCTAGCAACATAGCCCATTATGCCAGTGTCAGTCATGTGTTTACCAGCACCATTGCATCGAAAATTGCTGCCTCTGACTTCTGTACTTCGATGAACATTTTTTCAGTATTTTCAGACATTGATCATGCCAGCATCTGTATTCTCAGTACTGCTGCATGTATTGTCTACACTGTTTTCTTAGTGTAAATTCATAGAGTATACACGGTAGAGTCAATCCATGGGCCATAATGACCTTGCCAGTACCTGCCCTCTTAGGGAGCTGTCACCAGAAGGCCAATCAAGTCATGTTCAGGAAGAATTTATGGACACTTTTCCATTTGTCCAGGCTTGCCGTAAAGTTTGCAAGGGTATCACTTTGCTTTATATATAACAGAAGGTTATTCCAGAAATGACGAAAGCACTGAATAATAAATCTGTCCCCTATAACATGCCTTATTTGCTTGTCTGTGGAGATTCAACCCTTTAGTTCAAGTGTTTGTGGAGCCATTTTCTTCTTAGAACTGTATGAAATCAAGAATGGTTGAGTCCTTAACAGCATGTAATGCTAGACATAAATCATAGTACAAAATCATCCCACCATCAGGATTTTTGGTAGGATATTACTAAGTACAGTACAACTCAGATGCAGAATGCTTCAACACCAGTTTTACTGATGTTAGCAACTGTACTGTGCACTCGGGCTTCTTTGCAAGTGTTTTCCTACTGTGCATTTCATCCAGTAAAAGAAACATTTAGCTGGGTGTTATCTAATCGGGTGTGTCTTTAGAGGTAGGCTCAATCTACCTCCACCTCCATGACATAGATTTTGCAGTGCTTCTCTTTCCTCTCTCCTCATGGGAAAGTTTCAAAATCTTTTGAAACTAATCCACCCCTAACAAAGCTAAGGAAAGCCTTGGTGAAAGCAAAATACATTGCACCTTCTTTAGAGTATCCTTAGAAGCCCTTAGTGAATGTGAATGACACAGCTGTCCTCTCTCCTCTCCCAGAGGAGCCCAAGTTTGTGGAAAGCCTGCAAATGATGCTGTATAAGGTGGGGGCTGGCCTACTGATCCTGTTATTTCCCCAAAGAAGGTCATAGTTGGCCTTTCACTGTACCAATCAAATTTCCTGGATGGTACCGTACTTTGTAGTTTACTTAAAGATGCAACTAAAATTGTTTGTGGGAACTTAGACAATGTATCTTCTGTGCTGGAAGGCTGACTGGGTTTTCTGACTCCTCAGGAATTTTTAATTTGGGCAAATATTCCCAAGTCCGATGCCTCCATTTGTGCAACGGCCATGCATAAAGCTCTGCTCATTAGAGCCCTGCTGTCCAGCCACCAGGCAGGAAGTCTAGAGTGATAAAAAGAAATGGAAAATGAATGTTTGTTTCTGCCATTCTGTCTTTTTGGGTATGTAACTATCTGAAGGTCATGGTTTATCTTCAGAAAAACTTGGCAGATGAAATAAACATTGTGGTAAAGGAGTTGCAGGTGAACTATTAAGACACGAGTTAAAGGCCAAGGCCACCATCTCTTGAAACATGAGCAGACTTGTTGTACAGGTCATTTTTAATGTAGTAGAAGGTACTGCTCTAGCAGCAGGATCCAGTATTGCATGATGCTTGATGCACCTAACTAATTGCTTAGGACACTATGGCAACATTGTTAGATTCACTCTTCTCAGAAATGGAGTGACACTTTACATATGTAGATGTACAGGGCAAATTCCTCACTGCCTTGGGTGCAAATCACATGGATGAAATTTAATACTCCACACCATATCTTTAACAGAACACAAAGGAGCCAATGTCCTCTGTAGGTCTGATGTGGTGGTGTTCATTCCTCTTCTCAAGAGGGTCTTTGATCCGATCCTCGGATCTGGCTCTGCTGCATTCTCCAGACTTGGATCCAACTGTCAAGCTCCTCCCTCTTACCCATAATGCACTACATCCAGGAGCGACCTTAGGTCAACTGGTGCCCTAGGCAAAAGGGCTCCACGGCGCCCCCCCACCACACCTCCTGGTGCCCCCATCCTGGTCTACCTACACTAGATAAATACTGGAAAAGTGCCCCTGCTAGAACAACGCCCTAGGCGGCCACCTAGTTGGCCTATGCCTAAGGCCGGCTATGACTACATCCACCCAAACACCTTAGATCTTGTTTGCCACTTCAGCATCTGGACGCCGATTTCTGCGCTCTCGAGCTGTACTTGACTTCCTCAGTATAATCAGGATAGTGATAATTTCAGTATCTTTGGTTCTGTAAGTGACCTCCCTCTTTGTAGTTCTTCCTTAAAACCTTTAGTGTGTGTGCATGTGAGTGAGCATTTCTCTCTTCTTATCTTTTTTTCCTGTCAAAAAAAGTTAGATTAAATTAGATACTTTTTTGTAGTTAAAAGTTACAATTAAAGTTAAATTAGATTTAAAGTCAGTTTAACACTGTAAGTTAGATATTATTACTAGGAGTAGGGCTCCCTTTGCCTCGATGTTGCTCCTTCCATGAGGGCCACCCGGGAATTACATATCTGGGGACTCTGACCCTATCGTGAGGAGGACTGAAGAAGACAATATCAGAGTAAAATGTTATGTCTTACCATAACTTGGCATCTGTGTTGTCTTTCTTCATTCCTTCTCACTTTCCCACTCAGCCAGCCCCCTGCCTCAGTCTTCTAGAGGGTTGTGGAATATGATGAGGCACACAGGTCCCATGTCATCTGCCATTCATTTTGCTATCTGGGTTTTGAAAGTATGGAATCAGCAAACTCAGTCTGAGGTGCTTGGGTGGGTATAGTGCATCATGGGTAAGAGGAAGTAGCTCGAGAGTTGGATCCAAGTCTGGAGAATGTGGCCAAGTCGGATCAGAGACCCTCTTGTTATGAGGAATGAAGATAGACAACACAGATGCCAAGTTATGGTAAGACATAATGTTTTATTTTGACATGGCACACCACAACAGTAGCATCAGCTGAAGAATGCTGGAAATGAGCAGTTGTGGTATTGTAGTTTCCAGAAAGACTATATACCCTAATATTGGGGTTCTCAGTGTTCGAGAGGCCATAGTCAGCAGTCGTTATAATTTGCCTGACTTTTGGAAGTGATGGTTGGGGGTCAATTCTCCCTTCACCCAAGTTCTTAGAGCAGAATTTCAAAAGACAAGTGGATTAGGGAGGTAATACTTATAAGTTGTACCTTACCATTTTTCTTCCCTCCTGTAATCCCATCACTACCCTTTTTAGATGTCTCACCCCATCATAAATAAAAGGAAGCAGGAGTAGGAAAAAAGCCATCCATTAGGCCACATCAGGTCAAAGTCTTAACACATCAACCTAGATTCTTTTTATGCTAAAAAAGACAAAGGACCACAGGATCTTTCTAGATCTCAGTGGCTCAAGCATATTTATTCCATCAGAACCTTTTGAAATAGCATGGTTCTGTTATTCCTTCTTCGTCCATAACAAAAGGAGACTTTTTGGACCTGCAAACTGCCTGTCTCGACATCATAATTTGTAAAGGAGTCAAAGACGTTTCTGCACTTCCTGGTTAGAGCAAGACATCACCAGTTCTGGACTGTACTCTTTGGTCTCACCTCTGCCCACAGGATGCTCACCAAAGACTGAGGTGAGATAAAATGTTCCTGTCCCTAGATGATCATTCGTTGCTGCTGTATTCAGTTGGATTTGATGTGCAGGAAGGAGTCCTTGCTCAAGCTCTTCTGGAGTAACAGTGAAGCTTGCAATGTCCTATTTCCATCCAGTTCAGCCTCTCTCATTTATAACATGTGTATTATATACCACATTATGTTGAGTCTTTCTGCTCAAGATGAGGCATTAACTCTTCAGTAAGTAATTGCCTCTGTTCTCTCGACACATTCTGTTCTAGCAGCTACATGTCTGAGAGCTTTAGGCCGTATGACAACATCTGTTTTTGTACTACCTTGTGTCAGATTTTACCTAACCATGTTTGCTGGGCTGTTCACATTCAGTGGCCCAAAATGTCAGTGCTTTATTTTATCCAGTTTGAATTTTTAGAGCATGTTGAGTACATATTGTTGGAACCCACAAACCTACAGTCAGAGAGTCCTTTTCAGCACCAGATGTTTCAGGCTACACTCACTATGGCATCATCTGCTCTTGGGTGAGGGTGGAGGACACTACCATGGGCAGTACCATTTAAGGTACTTGGTTGCCTCAGGAGTTTCGTGTTGACATCAGTGTCTTGGAAATGAGGCAGTTCTGTCAAAGCTTTTGACCTTTCAGAACTCATTTTTTGGGTTGGGGCACTCATTTCCCTTCAAACAATGTCACACAGATTGCTTGTGATCATTTTCTAAATTTTTAAGCATTAAGCTGCAGGTTACACAGTGTCCTTCTGTAAAAGTGGACAGAGCCCAACAAATTATGAATTACTTGAATTTGCATCTTTTAGTCAGCAAATCCTATACATCTTCTAAGGACTTCCATTTTTGAGATATGATCAGTATAGTAATAGTTTATTTGTGGAGAAAATCAAATTTTAAGCAAACATACGCCTTGTTTCTCATTTCAAAAAATCTGAAGAAAGGGTTGTCATCAGTGTAAGCAGTCCCCTTCCCATCCTAGGACCTACTCCATTAAGACTTTTGCCATCTTCAGGGCAGAAATGTTCATGATACGTCTGCAGCTTTCACAAAAAACTTCTCTTTAGTTTTTCTTTAAGTACTACAGGTTTTAAAGCCAACTTTGCAAAATGTGTCCTGGAAAAGCATTCCTTTTAAGTGTCACTGTTTAGTACCCATGTAACCCAGTTGTCAGCCATAAGGTGGCAGAACTGTAGTGTACATTTCCACATGTAGTAAAAGTGATTGCACTTGTGATACCTCTCTCTTCACATTTTATCAAATGCTGCTACATGTAATTTATGTACCTATGTGAATTCATCAGCCTTAAGGTGGCAGAATTGTCATGTACATTTCCACAGCTAGTAAAAGTGATTACACTTATGATACTGTATCTCTTCACAGACCACCGATGACTGTTAAATACTATGCATTACTTATTGGAGGCATTATTCTCACCTTGTGTTATTTCACTGGTAATTATTTTTGAAAGCATTCTTTGCTTGTGTGTTCCTGTTTTTAGAAGATGCTCTGTGTATCCATGACCATTATTCTTATCCTCTTGAATTCCAGTAGTAAGTCCTGTGTAAATTCTTTTGGGAAAACAGTCTTGCAACTTTTTAGACAGTATATCTGATATATCCACTATTTTTGTGGTTTCTTATTATCCTGTGTATCTTAATATCTGTTTAAAGTGGGCTGCTTAGGTCTGTCTCGTTCTCAGACTGGATTCCACACAGCTCATCTATAGCTTGAACAGTGAACTGGGGAGGATTCTCTTTAAGGAGGAAATGCTTCTTCCAGTTGTGTTTGACCAACTTGACCCATGGGTTATTCTTTATCGGCCATAAAGTGGCAACCTCAGTCTGATCACCTTTGCCAAATGAGTAAACCTCCATTATGTAACACTGCCATTTCAGTGCTTCCCATGCATTCTAAAGTTTTTCTTTCATTTTCATTAAGTAATTTGTTCTTTCTTAGGTGCAATATTAAATTGCAAATGAAGACATACATGTTTGTGAACTGTTTAGACCTCCTGGACAGAAGTATATTTTAGCAAGATAAATATGTGAGTTTTGTCACTTTCTCAGAGGTGCAGAGTTTTCACGTTTAGACTGAGGATTCAGTCTTGGGGCTTCAGTCTTGGGGCTACAGAAATTTATTAATTAGCACTTCATAGTCACAGATATATGAGATGAGTGTTAAATCTGCTTGCCCATTTACACTAAGCTTATTTTTTGTGTACCAGCAGTGTTAAAGGACAACTGTAAAATGAAAAATGTGTTCATCTTTCTTAGATCTTCTGCGCAGTGCTACTAATATTTTTCCATCACTTTAATTGGTTAGTATTGTGTTATAATTTGCTGTAGCTTGGCCTGGTGAGGCTGAAGTACTGGTTTGATTTTGTTTTAAGCCAAAGTTCCTCCTTGGCAACCCTGTATCATTGCTATGTATCCCAGATGGGATACTGAAATATTTATTTCTCTTTAGTGACTTACAGTGGCAGCACTCTGATGTATTGCTGTCTTGTGTTTGGAGAGAGTTTTTTTTTTTTTTGTTGTGATTGTCTTTGATTCCTTAGTAATACAAGTATGTAAACAAACATTTACAGGAGTGTTTAATGTTCTATCAGTAAATGTTGCTAAATTACTTACAGTACCTCGTTGGGAGTGTAACATTTAATAAGTCTCAGCTGGCCTGACACTTAGTATTTCTGCTAGTCATCAGGCTAAAAAACTGTTTAGACAGTGTTTACGGAAGTTATTTGCCTAGTTCCAGAGTAAATAGGCAAATAACTTCCATAAACACTGTCTAAACAGTTTTTTTTAGCCTGATGACTAGCAGAAATACTAAGTGTCAGGCCAGCTGAGACTTTTATTAAATGTTACCCTCCCTAGTTCCAGAGTACCCGCGGTGGTGGTGCTGCGGTAGGGTTGTCGCCTCACAGTAAGACGCTGTCCGGTTCGATTCTCTGCTAGAGCGTCTTCTGCATGGAGACATGCGTGAATGGGGGTACCTTCGTTGAAGGTTGTGCGTCAGGGCTGGTAACTCTGCATGTAAAAATCAACTACTAATCATTAGCAGACCGGAGTTCTGCTGTGGCGACCCCCTAACCGGGAAAAGCCGAAAGACGTAAAATTTGCCTAGTTCCAGAGTAAACTAACTAATCTTTTTTTAAGACCGTAAAGCCTGTGCATACATTAGATGTAACCCCCACCCCCCATTCCCCTTATAGGTATTTAACTTCTTTGTGAAGTAGCAGGGGCTAGGATGTATGCTGAATTGAAATAATGTAAGATTTGTTGCTAGAGTGGTATGCACTAAGACTGCCAGGTTCAGACTGAAGGTTATACACTTAAATCCTGTTTTCCTTATGTGGTGCTTTTGAGGTAATATTAAAGAAGATAAAATGGATTATTACCTTTTCTCAAAGCACGTCAGATCAATAAAAATAGAGCAGTATTTTCAGTTAAAGTAGTCCAAACAACACTCAGTGAATTTAGACCTTTTTAACTGGTGCCAAGTCATTGATATCCTACCCTAATGCAGGAGGCTGTGCTGCTTCCTTCACTAATGCCAATAATACAGTCAGCTCCAGTGACATTATTCTTTGAGGAATGGTGGTATGCCCCTGTAATGTTTGTCAGTGCAGTGAATAAGTAATGCAGAATAATACAGACACTGAAGATCTGGCCAAAATTCCTTGAGGTCTTTAAACAGACTGAATACTCAGTCTAGAAGATCTGCCATATGATATGCAACTTCCAGCAGTTAGCATATTAAAATGTAATTCTCTGAATTCTATAGCTTATATCCCTTTTTAATTATAGTGTATAAGGTTGTATGCATTGCATTCACTTTATTTTAAAAATTAACTCTATTCTAAACATTTCATGGGCTTATACAGTAAAATAGTGAAAGAATATGTTTTTTAAATATTCAAAATATATTTTAATAAATGCAACTTTTCAGTCCTGTATATCATGATTAACTCTTAAACAGTCCGTATATCAGCTTGGTTTCTTCAGTGATCTTTTGTGTTTAGAATGTTTGAATTGCTCACTCTGAAAATCTCTTCTTTGCTTTGGAACAGTTCTTTTTTGCACTATAGCATTTCTTGGAGTCCTGACTTCAGGGCACATCTACCTGCAGTGCTAGACCGTCATAGTTCTGACAGTCTCTATTTTTTTGCAACAGCACCAGTAAGGGGGGACTCTTGTTACTTATGGAACTTTATATATTTGCCTTGTCTGGTTGTCTGTGATTCATTGTAGGTTTTCATCTTCCCCTTGAACAGCACAGGAATTTGGTTCAGTTTTTTTTGCTTACAGCTTCGTATTCAGGCTACAGAAATTCATATAGCTTTCATATTCTTTTCTCTAGCCTGTACGTCTAGTGGTCTTAGTATCTGTCAAAGTAGTATCTCCAGCTAGTGCTTTCCCCCAGCATGTTAGATATGGGACATATACCTTTAAATGCTGAAGAGATTGCTGCAATGATTACTGTATCATGTAGCACAGACATTTCAGATAATTTGTGCCAGTTTATATGCTGACGAGCTAGATACAGTGTTTACCATATCATGTGGCATAGATGATCCAGAGAATTCTTAATGGAGTGTAGATTGTCTGCTCTCTCTGCATTATTTATTTAGCAATCTGACATTATATAGTGTCAGAACCAGATAAAACATATATGAGAGCTGAATAAGTACAGCTCAGTGAAAACATTAAGTCTTCTGACATGATAGTGTCATACCTGAGTAAAATATCTGTCAGAATTGAAGAAATACATCTGCAACAGAAATGACCAAGCATATTTGCTTTCAGGTGCCTCTTTTTATCACTGCAGGTAGATTAGTTGAAAAATATGAAAGTATACACTGTGCTTTAATTTTTTATTTTGCTAGGGAAGAAGCAATAAAGGTATTTAACTGTTTTACTTTCCTTGATGAGGAGATACGAGTGCTTGGTAAACTTGGCAGTTATGGCCATCCCAAAAAGATCTTGAAGTTTTTCAGGCATATGTTCTTTATAGGGCTTCCGGATAGTGTCTTTCCATATTGCTGCTGTACCTTTTTTATATATATATATATAGAAGTGTATAAACTAGACACAGATTGGATTTTGTGATTAACAGTTGTGGAGAGGAAGTTTACCTCATCACTAAACATACAGAAGAACGAAGAAGCTGCAAAAGCTGTTAGATTTCCTGAATTTTGTTGATCATGAAAGCAAACAAAATGATGAATGATGAGGGGAAAACTATTTCTTTCAGTGGCTCACCTTTAAAAGAGATGAAGTGCCAAACTTGATTGTTATTCAGCCAATGTAAAACTTTCAGAGATGGTGAATGCAATTAATTCAATTGCAGGTGCCATTCATGAGTTGCAGAAAGAGAACCAGTACTTAAAAGTGAAATATGAGTATGCTAACTGAATTAGCAATATTAAAAGATTAGCAAGTGGATTGTGAGGATAAAGCTTGAAGGAGAAATTTTAAAATTATGGGTACTACAAAAGTTAGTGGGAGAAGATTGTATGTCCATTTGTTCAAGGTAAGTTGGCAAGCTGGACTGGTTTACATGTTGGACAGGTCAAAATCAAAAAAAACCATAGACTGTTTACTCCTGGGGTAAAAAGGTTGGCTAAGTAACTGAGACGTATACTAAGTCCATATTTATATACTAGACCATTGTGAGTCTATTATGGTGAAAGATCAGATTATGACCTTCCTTTGGCACACAGGAAAACTCTATACGTTTGGACATAAGTGACTGTTTTTGGCAATGATTGTAGTGTGCATTCTGTATGGCAAAGAGCACAGTGTGAGAATGTGTTTTGCCACAGTCAACATTTTGAATCTTTTGTCCTGTTAAATTCTGAGTGCATGTCTCCAGTGAATTTAAAACACTGGTTGCTGTACAAGTAACATTACAAGCCACTGAGTATAATGCTAAACAATCTAAAGAGGCTGGTGAGTGGATGAAGTCAGAAAATTGTAAACATCATGCATCCATGCTATGAGTCAGTTAAAATGTTTGTATGGTCTGTTAAACTGAGGATTTAACTTTTAGATCTGTTGTGGTGCAGAGACAGAAAGCAGCAACAAGTATGGCAAAGCAGCCCAGGTTAATTCTGGTTGGACTAATTGGACTTTGGTTATTTGGTTTGTCAGTATCCATGATGGTTAACTGCATTTAGAGAAATGTTTCTTTTATGTCTACTGTTATGCACATAATGTTTCTTAATTTACAGATTGTCTCATGAAGAGTTCTGGTGGGGAAGATCCTATTCTGTGTATCCTGAAAAAAATTATTGCAATTCATTGCAGGCTGTATTTGACAGACTGTTAGATGTTGTGCTCAATTTGAAGCATCAAAAGTGCTTATATCAGACAATTTGCTGGTCATTGTTAAAGAAATATGTTCATTATATAGATGAATTATTTGTGGCAAGGAAGATTTTTGGCCTCCTGTTTCCTATCCATTTTTTTTTGCAATGACTGAGATGTTGAATTTTATCATGTTATATGCTGCTAAACATGTTTAAGAATATGTAGGAGAAGATGTGAACCATATCTAAACTGAGTTGGTTTTAATTCTATTTAATAAAAGTCTTATTGGAGGGCACTTGTAGGGATTGGCCATGAAAAATGGGAGTGAGCGGCCTGTGCTGGCTCCCCATCCTTTTGGGTGGGAGGTGGCTTGGCTCAGCACATAAGATGATAACTAGCAGGAGGGCTAGGTGTTGCCTAGTGGAGAATGAGCCAGTCAAGCATGCAGAATCACAGTGGTTAGTACCGCAAAACCAAGGGAAACTCAGTATGTGGAGACATGATTCCCTTTGGGGGCTGCAATAACAAGCTCAGTAGAGCTGTAGAGGGTGAGGGTGTGCTTCAACTTGGGAGAGGGTAGGCTTCCCCTACAAATCAGTAAGCTGGCTTGCTTCCTACCACCCAGTTCTCGTTAGTGAATAAAGAGCTAATCAGAACACCCAGGCAGGAGTGACTAAGGCCATAGGAGTGCCCAGATTATGTGGTCCCAGAACAAACAGCTTGATTGATTATCAATAGTAGAGCCTTCAGGCAAGGTTCTTGGGGGAGGACAAAAAATCTTCTTGGGGAAAGATGGGGTAATTTTGACTTTCTTTTGGTTGTATGCAGTTTGGTTGTAGTACTTTTAGTCAGATAATTGTCATTTTCTGAGAGTCTCAGAGAATAAAAATGTTGATGATGGGATAGATTTTAATAAAGTATGATGAAGTTCTTCTAAAGACCCCAGTAAGTTTGTTTACTAGAGTATCAATAGGTAACTTGCCGATATTCTGCATGTGGAGCTGGGTGGACCAAACTTTGTTTAGTAGAGCCTTGAAAATTGGTTTACAATTTTTACTGTAAATAGATTTAAGGGTGGGTTGTTGCTGTTATCAGGTTCTGTTGGGGTAACAAGCTATAGAACAGTGTTTCAGTTTAAATTCTGGGGTGTGTGTGACACTTGTCTCTCAATAGGAGAAAATGCTTTCAGGTTTCAAGTTTACAGAGGGAATCTGGAAAAAAAATTATGGACCTGGGATGATTTTTGTAGCATGGAATTTTAATGGGTTCACTAATCCACTCAAAGATTAGGGTATTCAATTGTCTAAGAAGACTTGAAACTTGGATAGTTACATTACAGGAAACCAGACAGGTGCACAAAGTTTCAGCCAGTGCAGGTGCTGCAGAAAGAATTTTGCTGAAAACCACTTTCAGCAGTACTAGAGTTTGCACTTTCCCCACTGTGGTGTGATCATGCAATTGATATATACACACGCACATTTGGGAGGTTTTGGAGATGCTAATTTATGGAAAAGGTGCATGGGGGCTTGCCTTCTGCAACAACTGAAGTTTAAGATTTGATGAATGTGTTTTTTAGCTGTTTAAATGTTTGATATTGTCGCTTGCTGAAATTTTCTTCAGTGAGTAAACATGAATGTGCATTATAAGAGATGTATTTAGATGAGCAAGAGGACACTGGTTTGATAAATGTACTGGTCCAAGTGTATAGTGTCTTCTTTTGGGGGTATGGGAAAGAAGAAGAGGGGTGAGATTATTGGTTTCTAAGAAATGGCCCTTATTCTTCTTCTCTTTCGGCTGATCCCGTTAGGGGTCACCACAGCGGATCATCTGTTTCCATTTCTTCCTGTCCTCTGCATATTGCTCTGTCACACCAACCACTGTCCTCTCTCACCACATCCATAAACCTTAACTTAGGCCTTCCTCTTTTCCTCTTACCTGGCAGCTCCATCCTTAGCATCTTTTTCCCAATATACCCATCATCCCTCCTCAGCACGTCCAAACCAATGCAATCTCGCCTCTCTGACTTTGTCTCCAAGCCGTCCAGCCTGAGCTGACCCTCTAATATACTGATTCCTAATCCTGTCCATCCTTGTCACACCCAGTGCAAATCTTAACATCTTTAATTCTGCCACTTCCAGCTCTGACTCCTGCCTTTTTGTCAATGCCACCGTCTCCAACCCATACAACATAGCTGGTCTCACTACCCTTTTGTAGACCTTCCCTTTCACTCTTACTGGTACCCGTTTGTCGCAAATCACTCCTGACATTCTTCTCCACCCATTCCACCCTGCCTGTACTCTCTTTTTCACCTCTCCTCCACACTCACCATTACTCTGAACTGTTGATCCCAAGTACTTAAACTCATCCACCTTTGCCAACTCTATTCCCTTCATCCTCACCATTCCTCTATCCTCCCTCTCATTCACACACATATATTCTGTCTTAGTCCTTCTGACCTTCATTCCTCTCCTCTCTATAGCATATCTCTACCTCTCCAGGGTCTCCTCAACCTGGTCCCTACTCTCAATACAGATCACAATGTCATCTGCAAGCATCATAGTCCATGGGGCCTCCTGTCTGATCTCATCTGTCAACCTGTCCATCACCATTGCAAATAAGAAAGGGCTCAGAGCTGATCCTTGATGCAATCCCACCTCCACCTTAAATGGATCTGTCACTCCCACTGCAGACTTCACCACTGTCACACTACCCTCATACATATCCGGTACCACTCTTACATACTTCTCTGCCACTCCTGAATAAAAATGAAAATGAAATAAAAATAAGAAATGGCTATTAATGCTGTATGATATTTTACTAGATAGCTGTTGTGTGTGGGGGGTGGGTTTATGGGTATACAGCATTGTTTCTTAGTATTCTGTATAGTGTTTGTTTTCCACTAAAGACTGCACAGAGAGAAAGTAGAAAATTGATGAAGTTGAGTGCTTTTCAAGAGGGAATTTTCTATATATTGGGTGTCTGGAATATAATTTAAGTTCTTCAGAGGTTAGGGGTGGGTATAGGCTTCATTGTATATCTTATATAGAAAGATGTGTTGGAACCAGAAAAGCAAAATATTCAAGCTGATAGGAATAAAGAATATAGCAAAAAAACCCCATTAACTAGGACAGTCGTCTAGTTGATTTATTAAACAAGTTTAGCTCTTTCATTCAGAGCCATGTGAACTTTATCAGAACTGACGTTCATTAAACCAACCATTGCTTAAAAGAAAAAAAATCACATGGTAGCCTCTACAAATTAAAACCTCTGTTAAAATAACCCAGTACATATATAAATAATTAAATATATCGAACTGTTAAAAATATAATCACTAAGTAACTCATATGTAGGTCATATATTTGGGACTGATGTAACATTTTTAGTTTTGCTACCCTTAGGTTTAGCATACTGTTAATTGAAATCTTGTCATTCAGTCCTTGGGAGTATGTGACATCAAGCAGTATCTGCCAGTATAATTCTCTATATTCAAAATGTCTATCCCAGCATCCCCCCATGACAGGTAACAGTATTTAAAAAAAAAAGTAGTATTAAAATGAATGCAGGAGTGTGCATTACTATATAACATATTATTCACATACTTCATTTTAGTGGAATGTAAATGTTCGTAAACCCTCTTTTTAAGAGGACATTCAGTTTTCCTTAGGTAAAATATACAGGAAAGACAGCATGCTGCATGTATTACTCCACTGCTGTTGCACTTGAATTTACTATTACAAGTAATTGTTCTGTGGTAAGATGAAATCAAAATATTAATAGATTAACAGAATCATAAATGTATCTACATTGAGAACAAGAACCACATTTAAGCAAATGGGTAAGATGAATTTCCTTTATGGTCCCTTTCTATCAATGTCTTTAAATTCCTACATCTTTTATATGCAAAGGTAAGTGTCAGATCTGTCAGTTAAATCTGTGGAACAAAATATTATTTTCAAATTCCTGTTCATAATATTTTTACTTCACATATTTTATTATTATTATTTTATAGGGCAGCACCATTGCCTCTGCAAAGTTGTCACTAATTTTTTGACATCAGTTGCATATTCCCAGTTGAATTCAAATGAGTTGAAATGTAAAATTCCTGTTGGAAATCACTACTTATCAAGTAATTAATTTGGATTCCCCATTTCTAAAATCACAGATTTCAAAATACCAGTTCTTAAAAAAAATCTTGTTTTCACAAACCAGTCTCAAGCGCTTAACTATCTGGCACTTAGTGTAGTGTCAAACTTTAATTAGAAAATGTAAATAACCAACCCTTAGTGATGGGAGCAAGCTCCTTACCACATAGCATATCTAATTTTACAGTGTTTGAGGCAAATAGTGTGTTTTCACAATTTCTTTCATAAACGCCTCCCCATGAAATGTTCTTGAAGCTGAAAATGCCGGACATGGCGTCATGAAAGAATTTTACCCACGATCCCTCACTTCCTACATTAGTCCATAAGCTGCAGTTTCCCATACTAGCTATAGCAATAAGTGAGTAATTGTCATCATGTTATTTCAAACTGTCAGCTATTCCTCACAGGTGGAACACTGATCTTTGAAAATTTAACGCATTTGATGCTTTGTTACTGAAACCTTAATGTAAACAAGTAGCTGTTCCTCTAAAGATGTATGGTACATTTAATTACCCATAATGCTTTGCATGTGTATGTGAAGTATTGCCAGTACCTGTCTTGACATCATTTTGTGAATATTGTCATAACAAAAAACTGAGTCAACAATAAAAGTAAAACATAAAAAAATGTGCCATAATCTTTGTTTTTTGTTTTAAACCACTTGCTGCTTTGATATTAGGAGTATAGCCATAAATAAAATTAACTATAAAAAAGGAGTATGTGAAGTGTAATAATACACTTTGTTCTTTTGCCAGAAAGGATGACAGCTCAATAGTGCAAGTAACTGTTTGAAAAAGTCTGTTTTCTGTAAATGTTAAATGCAGATTTCTTCCTAACCATGTCTCTAGAAATAGTTACATTAAGATAATTAATAACATCTGAATGACTGGTATTAATACATTAAAAAATCTGCTATTTCATGAATATATTGAATACATTTGCATAGTAGAGTGTTATCTCCAATCCAGTAATCTTAAATACAGCCCAATATTATATCTAAATCTACTAATTAGAACAAATTTGAGTATCTCAGTTTCATAAAACAATATTTGCAAACACTGGGGGGGGGGGGGTCACCAAATCCTTATGAGTTTATGGAATATATGAAATGATAGGAATTATTACTGGCTGTTTTGGAGTCAGGAAACTCATTAATGAGTTGCAAAAGTTGTAATCAGTAGGCCACTCATACAGCCAGTCATCTATATTGGCATAAGCTGTATTGATTTTGTTTTAGAGGTGAGAACGTAAAAGCCACAGTCACTGAGGTTGTCAAGCATCTCACTACTATAATCAAAACTGTTAATTATAACTACTGCACCTCCCTTGTCTGGTTTCATGATTCTCAAAGATCTTTGTTTCTTATGTCTGTCAGTAATCTTCCTCATCTTCAGTGAGATTAACTGTTATATCAACACAATGAAATGGAGTTAATATGATCATGCAGTCCAAGGTTTTCTTCAGTACCTGAGAACATGGTTACTTGTGTCAAGTGGCAGCTATTACACAAGAAGAATAGTTTAAGGGGTAGACTAAAAAGACCCCCCCCCCCCCGGTAGTGATGGTGCACTAGTAGAGGAGGAAACAATACCAACATTTGTTCAGCATATCAATGCAGTATTAGAATCTAGGGAGATTCCTTTGTCATTGAAAGAGACCATGGTAACAGTGATGCCACTATTTGGAGGAAAGACCAGAGTTTGACTTTTTACTTTACAGGCTCATTTCAGTGTTGAATCATGATTATAAACTTTTAAAATAATTCTGGGGAAGAGGGTGGCAAAACATATTCTGCAGTTAGTTGACAGTAATCAGTACAAATATGGGAGGATGGCAGACCTTTGATAATATGTTGGAAAAGGGAATTTGATGAAGGAATGACCTGTTGTGGTGAAAGCCATTACTGAAATTGAGTTTAGATGCGGAGAAGGCATTTGATAGGGTAGAGTGGTACTGTCTGACTCGGTTGCTGCTGGACTTTGGATTTTCCAAATGTATTGGTTTAATAGTAGATATTTATTTTGATAGCAGCATTTATACAGCCTCAAGAGATGGGCGCAAGATTCACGCATTTCTATCTTTGCATTTTACATTGTCTAGAGAGACAAGGCAAGTGTCATTTGTCATCAGTCTTTTCTGTTGTATTTAGAGTCATTAATATCATTGGCGAGAAGTGCTGATTTAAAGGAATAAAACATAAGCTGAAAGGAAGCAAGCATTTAATTATTTGAGGATGATGACCCGATATATATGACAGACCCTGAGCAAGGATATAGAGTATTTGTTTCAGTTGCTGGATAAGCTTGTTCAGTAATTGGCCTGTAGGGTAAATAAGACAGAAACAAGTGCAGTAGCTGACAATTGTATGCATCTGTTATAGAGAACAGAATATATAAAGTATTTAGGAAGATAGCTAGGAAATTGTCTAGAAGGGTCTGTTAGAAAGGCATATTCTTAACTAAAGATGTAGTTGAATTGCGATTTTCGGAGAGGGGAAGTTGATCAGAGATTGCAGGCCTTGCATTTTTGAACTACTGGTGTGTGTGTGTGTCTGTCTTTGTGTGTGTGCATGTGCGTGTGTGCGTGCGCGTGCGTGTGCGTGTGCGTGCGTGTGTGTGCGTGCGTGTGCGTGCGTGTGTGTGCGTGTCTGTGCCTGTGCGTGTGTGTGTGTGTCTGTGCATGTGTGTGCATGTGTCTGTGCGTGTGTGTCTGTTTTTCAGGATTTCCTGGCTGATGATGTAGTTGATGTTTTTGAAAACACTCAAATGTGAAGCAAGATTGTGTGGAACAAGAGTAAACCTAGAGATCTGATGTTGGAAATTTTCATTCATTCTTGACTAGTGGGATTCGATTCCAATCCTCAGAACCGACTGGGCTATTATACAGCTCGTGCCAGCCAAAAAAAACTCTCAAGACACTACCCACAATACCCCTCTCTCCATTACTTCAGATGTCGTTTGCCACTATGATAGCAAGACGCGTCAGCCAGTTCTCTCCAGCTCAGTTCAAGTTTATTAATCTTTCTTAAAAAAATTCCTGTTCCTTTTAAACCCTTAATTATCACTTTCTTCTCATCCATATTTCCTGAGTAATTCTCCTTCTCCTTCTCTACCCTTATTACCTTCATGGTATCTTCATTACCATTGTTGGTAACCTTCCCCTCCCCCGCTTTACCTTTTTTGGTAACATTTAATACTACTATTGTTGGTATTCCGTTTCTTTCCTACCAATCCTGGTATTTCTCTCTACCATCGTTGGTAGAATTTCTAGCTATCCTGGTGTGTTTGTATGTGTGTGTCTGTCAGTCTTTGACTAACTTTCTTTCTTACAAAATGGCCGAAAAATAGAAGGGATTTCTGGTTTTAAGCAGTACCAAGACTGTGGGCGAAAGATGCCTAATTCAGACTGACATCTTTCATATGTATACTGTCTGGGTGTGCCCTATTTGGAATATAGACTGTTCTATCTGCAAGGCTTTCAGTTCCAGAGACTGAGTAGAAAGACGAAGCAAATTGATCTTAAAAGGAATGTTAAAATCTTCTTTCAAAGAAGCTTGGTCTAAGCCAGATCCTACTACTAAATCTAACCATGCTAAAAATAATAGTCATTCAGTACCAAGCTCTCCTTCACCATTGGAGACTAAGAAACACAAGTCTCTGGTTCCGTCAGTCTCTTTGGAACCAAAGGCTAAGGTCCCAAAATTGAAGGATCTAGAATCTTCGTCACCGGTTACTGTTGTGGTTATAGCGCCAACGTCTGCACTGGCTTCTTTAGTTTCCCATTTGGTACAGTCTTCACCATCTGCACTAGTGCGGACTCTACCTACCCTTTTGGTGTGGAAAACTGAACCATTGCATGTTCCCAGGACAAGGTATTCCCCTTCCATAGATACCTTTGTGGGTCAGCTTCCCAGTCCCTTTTTGGAAAGGCCTGATCCTACCTCTGGGATGTCTGCTTGATCTTCCAGGAGTCATTCTGAGGTAGATGTGAGGTTGGTGGATCAGCTTTTCGCAGCCAGGGGTCTTTCTTACACTTCTCAGATCTCTTTTCCATAAGGAGTTTTTTTTTTCTCTCCTAGGACTCCTCCAGACTTTCCTCCTCTGACCTCCTCGGAGGGCTTAGAGCCCACCACTTCAATTTCCCCAGTTTCAGCTGTCCTGGTGCTGACAGGCACTCCTACTTCAGCTCCAGGGACTGCTCTGACATCTTTGGCTCACTCGGAACTGGTAGATTCTTGGGGCTGTAGCTCGGCTGTCTGTTCTGAGGGCTTCAGCTTACTTCCTGTTTTTTATTCGGAGCTGTCCTTGGCTCTTGGAGCCCTGACAGTTGCGGGTTCTTCCCTGACTCCTGCTTCTGATGATGGTCCTTCAGAGCAGGGTGTGACCTTGGTTCCAAGGTTGTCTTTCCCAGTTCTGGGCTTCCATCTTCAGGGGGGCCTGCCTTCCAAGTCACGGAGAGGGCATTAGCCTCTACGGGCTCTCAACTGGCCCCTTCTATATTGGAGTGTCATATGTCAGTACCTTCTGGTCCAGTGCTGCCACCATCCTCCACGTCAGGACAGCGAGCACCAAAGCTGCAAGTTACCCCTGTACTGTACAAGACCCCTCTTCTTTGGAGTCTTCCTTAGAGATTCTCACTAGGAACCACCCTGAAAGAAGACATGCAAGACGAAGCACTTAGATTCCCTGGAAGAATCTGTCACAGAAGACACTGACTTCGATGAGGGGGAGGGTTCCCCTTGGTCACCCCCTGAAGATGTCTGCTTTGGAGACATCCTGAAGATCCTAAAACAGAGGGGTGACTGGAAGCCCAAAGACCCGTCCTCTGAGGAATCTGTGTACTTGCAAGCCTTTGGTGCTCGGCCATCTACTTATTGGCATGGAAGGCCCTTGATTCCATAGAGACAATTCCCCAGAGACCAGACAAAATTTTATCAGCCCCTGAAGATCATCAGTACTGGACAAAAGGCTTATCAGTAGATGCTAAGAGTGGTGGCAGCAGCCACCAAGAAGGAACTCGCCAATGAGAGTCCCACTATCCATCCACCTGAGAGTCTAGGATGATGGACAGATTTGGAAGGCTGGTCTGTGATCAATTGACCTTTGCCCTCAGGTCCTTGAATTTCATAGCACACTTCACTAGACTCCAGAGGGATTTGATTAAGGAGTTATTGGATGTCCTTGCTGGAGCAGTGTTTGCCGATGTGCAGGACAAAGTTGCCTCTCAACTGGCAACCCTGAAGTCTGTATCGAACTTATCTGTGCGGCTCATTGCACATGCAGCCGAGGAATGACCAGAGCAGCGGGTACAGGCGTTGCTATAAAGCATCACGCCTGGGTGCACTTGTCTGAATTCATGGACCCTTTCAAGTCTTCCTTTGTCAGTGCTCCTTTTGATCAATCATCCTTGTTTGGCCCCAAAGTCAAAGACACACTAGCCAGGTGTGAAAAAGATGGAAAGACTCTTTCTGCTTTGGGCATTCATTTTTCTACTCCTCAGCAAATCCCAAGGGTCTTTTCAGGACACACATGGCAGAAGCTCACCTTGGGGCAGAGGGGGAAGCCCTAATGGAAGATGCCAGTTCTGTGGCAGAAGTTATCTGCAAAATCAGGTCTCCAGAGACACCTTCACTGGGCAACAATACCAGTGCTCCTGAAAGGGGGCCAGATTGTTTACCTTTGGAAGCAGTCGGGGGAAGATTTTCACTGCACCCGACAGTCTGGCCACTAATAACTTCAGATTCTTGGGTGCTGAAAATCATTACCAGAGGTTATCACATCCCCTTTGTTCCTATTCCAAGATCACAAAGAAGAGTTCCCAATGTACCACCCAGTCAGAGGGACCAAACAGCCTTGGAAGTTCAAAAGCTGCTAGAAAAAGAGTCATCCAGGAAATCTCACCAGACCAGATAGGATCTGGATTTTACTCAAGGTTCTTTTTAGTGCCAAAAAAGACAGGGGACTGGAGGACAATTTTGCATCTCAAGTCTTCTGAACATGTTCGTTCAGCAAACAAAATTCTGGATGGTCACTGTTCATTCTGTACTTCCCTTTCTAGAGGAAAACAATTGGATGTGCTCTATAGACTTTTAAGACACGTACTACCACTTAAAAATAGACAGACGGTCCAGAAGGTATCTCCACTTTCGACTAAGAGACATTCATTTCCAGTTCAGAGTGCTGCTCTTTGGTCTCACCACAGCCCCTGAGTGTTCATCAAATGCATGGCTCACTTGAGACTACATGGATTACGGGTGTTTCCTTACATGGACGACTGGCTTCTCACTGCCCCCACCAGGGATCTACTACTTCAAGCCACAAATTTCATCCTACACCTTTTCAACTCTTTGGGCATCACAGTCAACAGAGAAAAATCTCAGCTAACTCCGACACAAGACCTGGAGTTTATCAGAGCTCACCTCAATACAGTTGCTTGTGTAGCTTCTCTCCGTCTTCACAAACTACAAAAGATAATGTCTCAAGTAGGATCCATCATATCCAAAGACAAAGTCCCTGCTTGTTTTGTCCTTCAAATTTTAGGTTCTGTGGCAGCAACCATTATGTTAGTACCGCTGGCAAGATTTCACATGAGACTACTTCAGTGGCTGTTAGCCAGACAATGGTCCATCCTAAAACATCTGATGACCTATCCTGTTCTAATAACAAGTCACTGCAAGAGGGATCTATTCTGGTAGATGCAGTCAGAAGAAATTATTCTGGGCCGTCTCTTTATTTCCCCTCAGCCCAAGGCCGTAGTGACCACAGATGCCTCCCAGATTGAGTGGGGTGGGCATTATCTGGGAAGGACTGTGCAAGGCTCTTGGTCTCTGCTTGAGGCCAGTGCTCTTAGTGTTGCAAGCCTTTCAATCTGCCCTCCCTTCGGGGACAGTTGCAATTCAGTCCGACAGCATGTCAGAAGCTTGGTACATCAAGAAACAGAGTGCAACCAGATCATACCCCCTGTGCCGGGAAGGCCTCAGGATATGGCAGTGGGCAACATCTTCCATCCACTTTCTAGTACAGTGCATATCCTGGGAGTTCCATCGTGGTAGTGGACAAACTGAGCAGATGCTTTCTCTTGCCTCACGGGTGGTCTCTCAGTTCCAAGGTAGCAATGGAAATTTTTTGTCAATGGGGTCAGCCTTGTTGCAACCTCTTTACTTCCCCAATGAACAACAAATGCAGCAGCTATTTTGCCCTAATCCCTCAGGGGTAGTCACCGAGAGACGCTCTCCTTCTCGATTGACCCTTGGCACTCCTCTACACCTTTCCCTTCTTCTTGAAGAAAGCCCAAAGGTTGAGAAGCAAAGTCATCCTCATTACACACTTTTGGCCCTGGCAAGTCTGGTTCCCCTTTCTCTGGTCTCTCCTGATTCCCCGTTCGTGGATTCTGGACCCAGTTCTGGACCTGCTGTCTCACCCACAGGGACTGGTGCTCCCTATCCTTCACAGTCTCAAGCTGACAGCTTGGTTCGGCCAATTTCATTAATCACCAGGATTCTCATAAACTATCCACCAGGAAACTATCTTAGCAAATGGAAGAGATTTTCATTTTAGGCCTGTAAGAATAATCTAGACCCCACTTTGGCACCTGTTGAAAAAGTCTTGGAATTTTTAGCTTCCCTTTTTGATCAAGGAGCTTCTGCTTCCACCATTAAAGTTCAATT